>NC_084526.1:3580644-3665644 GCF_024500275.1 Phycodurus eques
AGTTGATGTGGTTCTGATGGCTTCATCAAGCAGTGCTCTTCAACTCTCACGGGAACGGTTCAAAGCGGCTGGGATGAAAATCAGCACCTCCAAATCTGAGAGCTTGGTCCTCAGTCGGAAAATGGTGGCGTGTCCTCTCCAGGTCGAGGAGGAGCTCGTGCCACAAGTGGAGGAGTTCAAGTATCTCAGGGTCTTGTTCACGAGTGAGAGAAGAATGGAGCGGGAGATTGACAGGGGGATCGGTGCATTGTCTGGAGTGATGCAGACTTTGTTCTGGTAAAAGGAGCTGAGCCGAAAGGTGAAGCTCTCAATTTACCGATCAAGCTACGTTCCTACCCTCACATACGGTCATGAGCTGTGGGTCGTGATCAAAACAAAAAGATTGCGGATACAAGCGGCCAAAATGAGTTTCATTCGCAGGGTGTCCATGCGCTCCTTGAGACATAGGGTGAGAAGCTTGGTCATCAAGCTCAGAGTCAAACTACTGCTGCTCCGCATCGAGAGGAGTCAGATGAGGTGGCTCGGGCATCTGATTAGGATGCCCCTGGACGCCTCCCTGTTGAGGCGTTCTGGGCATGTCCCACCAGGAGTCGGCCCAATGGATGACCTAGGACATGCTAGAGAGACTATTTCTCTCAGCTGGCCAGGGATCGCCTCGGGATTCCCCTGGAAGAGCTGGACGAAGTGGCTGGGGAATTGGCAGTCTGGGTTTCCCTGCTTAAGCTGTTGCCCCCGTGACCTGACCTCAAATAAGCGGGATAAAATGGATGGATGGATAAAAATATGCATTTATTCACTCTATATGGTGCAACAATAAACTAAATTAACTTAAGTGTGGAGCCACCTCGATAACAGATTTTTTTGCAGACTTTATAGTGCCGTTGTAATATAATTTAATCATCTTTATTGTCATGAACATGCATGCATGCACATGAAATTTGTTCTCTGCATTTTTACCCATCACAGTGAACACACATACACACTTGTTAATGGAAGACACTGGAGCAGAGGGCAACTTAAGCACCCGGGGAGCGTTGTCAAAGTTTAAATGTGTCCAGATTTTACCCTCTTCCTGCTGTCACTCATTTTGTTAACTTTTCCTTATCAGCGTGCTTGTGTTGTCTGTTGTGGCCTTTTGCCCTCTCTCTCTCTCTCTCTCTCTCTCTCGCTCATCTTCCTCATCTGTGTGCTCTGTAATGTGTTGCTGCCTTCCTCTGCTTTGTGCAGTCAGAGACAGAGAGACGATGCCATACATATTGACCAATGACATGGTTCACTTCAACGATCCGGATCTTTAGAGCCGTTCCGTTCGCGGCAGACATCACTAGCTCATGACTCACCTCCCTCTCGTACCAGTTGGCAGCCATGTGGACGGGAACAGCAGAGTCCACCGGTGTGAGTTCGTCTGTGTATGTCTTAACTCGAATACGAGAGTTGTAGCGTAGTGACAGCAGGTTGTACACAATCTGAAAACCAACACACAATACATTGAACAACTGATGTTTTAATTAGTGCAAACAGCTGTCATCAAATTAGGAATAGGTGGTTTGCTCTATGACAATGATAACACAAAGTGTGCTACTTTAAAGGAACTGCCTGAAGTGATCAGAGACAGAATTGTGGCAAGGCACAGATCTGGCCAAGGTTAAAAAAAAAATAATAATAATAATTAAAAAAAAAAATCTGCTGCACTTAAAGTTCCTAAGAGCACAGTGGCCTCCATAATCCTTAAATGGAAGACGTATGGGACGACCAGAACCCTTGGACTTCCTTTATGCCAATGTGAAGGGAAGCATACAGCTCTTCTCTCCTTACTCTGGGGAATATAACCACAATTTGAACACTCTTTTTTTATTTAAAATGAATATTTAATGTATTTATTTAGCATTATTATTACTTTGTTTTATTTATGTACAGCACTATTAAACCTGCAGTCGTTTTTAAAGTACTCTATAAATAAGGCTGAGTAGACAAGACACCAGGGTTTTAAATTGTGAGAAAAAGGCTCCTTTGAGAGAACGCAAAAAGAACTGCAGTACCTCAAAGCGGTTTTGACGTGTAGGAATGTCCACAGCGGTGAGGTCGATCATGTTTCTGAACTGAGCATTGGTGTGGTCCCTCAAGAAAGTCAGCACAGGGATCACGCCGTCAGGATGGATCATCACCTCCAGCTCATTATAACACGTCACCTAAACACACACACAGCTTTTATATATATAAAAAAAAAAAAAAAAAAAAAAAAAAAAGCAACACCTAGACATTGATTATGTTACACTTGTTCTATGTGAGAGTCCCAGGATGCACATGTCTGGAAACAATGAGTCCCAGCCCTGGAACAATGAGCCACTGGAAATATCATGGAATACATCTACAGTAATCCTATATCACGGTTCTTGCTTCACGGTCCCGCTATATTGCAGATTTTTATTACAGTTGTTACTCTATTTTTTTATGTTTGTACATTAATTTTGTGTTATCTATTGCTCTTGCTCTAGTGTTTAGGCCTACGACAACAGCAATTTTTTTAGGACGATATATTTTCACAAAAACTATCACAAATAGTATTGTTGATTTTTTTAATGCCACAGATAATGATAGAGATTAATAACTTTACTATGTAAAATAACTTGATTCTAAAGAATATTGAACATTGGCATTGTAATGTAGAACAATAAGTACAATATCTTCAATAAATAAAAAATAAATAAAACAGGCAGGCTCTGTTCACAAAAATTTACGTAAAGGCTCCATATTTTGGCTATTTAGACCTCCAAACAGTGATTAACATGGACTTAGTATCAAAGTGTCAGTTTAATTTTAAAAAACACTTTGGTTTTGTCATACCAATGTCCAGAAAAGGCCCCTCTGACAGTTACTTCTGTTTGACCCAGTTTTGTATCTGCTTTGTCCATATTTGGCGAGGACCACCCCCTTTCCTGATTGGTTGGTAGAAGACACAGCCATCACTACTTGTGAGAGCATAGATGTTTGTTATGTTGAAAGCGCTGGCTCGGGAGTGGAGAGGTAGATGGAGATCTTCGCTAGTGATGTAGATAAGCTCGAGAAATTCTAATGACCTGATTACAGGCCACCCGGCAGAAAAACGTCTGTCACTCAGGAATGTGTGGACGATTTTAATTCCTATTTCACTATACTGATGCACCATAGAAACAATATAACATTGCAAATATGAAAAACGGTTGGTTGGGTAAAATACAGGAAATAAACATTTGGCAGAGAAGTAGAGTCATTAACCCACTAAAGTGGCCAAAATAAATATCCACAGAGAAGAGTGTTCTTAAAAAAACCACCGAAATTTTAATGATTTAAAAAATAAATAAATGAATCACCATGTATGTAAAATAAGGCCTGCCCTCGAGCTGCAGGACTGTGAGACCTTCACCCACATACATGTACAGGTCAAAGCTATTTTGAGCTCTGTGCTGAAAAAAAAAAAAAAAAAAAAAAAAAAAGACCAAGGATGTTGTATACGGTTAGATAAAATGCCGTACAAGGGGACAAAATGCATGGTACGGTGACACGTTTCCAGCGGTAAGATTAGACAGCATACCAGTTTCCAGTGTCCATCTGCTAAACTATTGGGACGCCTTCTGGCTGAAAAATAATCTCCTCCTTTAAATGTGTGATATCGTGGGGTTGTGAAAAACAGAGTCCGATATATCCAGTACTGCATCACAAAACGATGTAAAATTAGGTATTTGGCAATGTATACCTCAATTACCATTAGTAAAATATGGGATGCATGTTTTTAAAGTTTACAGTAAAAAAAAAACTTTTTCTGAGCAGTCAAAACAAAGAATCAACCGTTTATTTATCATCAGTCAACAAAAAGAACATGAATTTATAACGAAAACTGTGTGGCAAGAAGAGAGGTAAACAATGGTGATCGCTGATTGGTCAAAAGCAGAGCTGTCAAATATTAGGGAACGCCCATATTGTGTAACAGAAAACACTGAATGCTCATTCGTTCCGGGCGTAACACTAAATTATACATTTCTTAAATTAATTCCATGAAATAAACAATATTTAAAAAAAACAAAAACAACACAAAAATGGCGCGTCAACGTTGAACAGTTGCCCAACCTCCCTGCTTCCTGGGTACGACCACTGACTGCACGGTGCACACTATTTTATGATGAACCCCTCCCTGGCTACGGAGCCTCGGAAGCGAAAAGTTCAGAGAGTAACAAATTAATACAGCTCTGGAGGTAAAAATGTAAATTCACGACATTTCAGGATGCCATCTGAACCGGAAATTAATTTGTACGTTGCTGCGCATCTCACTTCAGAACGAGGCAAGGTCAGAAGATAAGAAAAAAAACTAGTAATAAATATTTGTAATAAGATAATCTTTATTAGTCCCACAATGAGGAAATTTGCATGGATTCAGTAGCAACAGTGAATACAGGAAATAAATACATCATATAAATAGCATGCAAGAGAATCAGAATCATCTTTATTTGCCAAGTATGTCAAAAAACACACAAGGAATTTGTCTCCGGTAGTCGGAGCCGCTCTAGTACGACAACAGTCAGTTGACAGAGAATACTTTTGAGACATAAAGACATATATATATATATATATATATATAAAAAAAAGAACAGTCATTGAGCAATAAAAGCTTGTCAGCAATGTGGTCATGCCGGAACAATGTTTTTTTTTTTTTTTGGGACAATTGTGCAAAAAGATGCAGAGTCCTCTAGCAATTAGAGCAGTTTGAAATGACTAATAGAACAATAGTCCAGTGCAATAACCATTGTGCAAAGGGCGCAGAGACTTCAAGAAATGTATGCAGTTTAAAGTGACTAGTGGTGCGATAATCTGGGACAATGTCGATTGTGCAAATGTTGCAGATGCTACTAAGGCACATGAGTGCCCAGTATTGGTCAACAACAGATATGCAAAGAGTGGAACGTGGCGAGACTACAGGAAGTTCTCGAGTTACGACGTACTCGACCTACGACGTTTCGACTTTACGACGCCCGTGCCTCATCCACCATTTTGTCCCCAGCACCATAGTGTTTCTGCTTAGCTAGTGCACAGTGCTTGTCTGTGTTTGTGCGCCGGGAGTATCTTTGCCTTTTTCGCCCTTTTTCACACTCTCAGCAGTAATGTTAAGTACAGCATCTTATTTTAATGTATTTTAGTTTATTTATACGAAGTGTTAACCTTTTCTGCTACGGTCACCTGACCGTGGTCGGGAGACGCCCTCTCCAGGGCCGAGGTTGTCCTCCTCGGGGTTAACTCCCTTCTCTCGTTGCACAGCTGAGCTGGGTGGCGGCAACAATAAAGGCACGAAGTACCGATTTGTTGCTTTAATGGCTTTATTAGCTCCTCTGCACATTCAACGTCAACGGGTCCTCCGCTAATCACTACACTTGCCACTGTACACACTCGCACCTGCGTCGTCCGGCGGGACTGTGAAGGAGGAAGGAGTGCGTTCGTGTTCAGCTCCAGGTGTTGTCGGCCGCACCACAGCTCCAGACGCTCCACAGACTTTTCACCGTCTTTGATGACGCCGATGACTGTGGTGTCGACGCTGAGGTGGAGAACCTTGGAGGAGAGGAGGTCAGGGACGATGGTGTTGAACGTGGAGCTGAAGTCCACGAACAGGATCCTCGCGTAGGTCCCCGCGCCGTTGTGGTGTTCCAGGATGAAGTGCAGTCTCATGTTGACTGCATCATCTGTGGACCTGTTTGCTCTGTAAGCAAACTGCAGGGGGTCCAGCAGGGGACCTGTGACGCTCTTGAGGTGGTCTAGCACGAGGCTTTCCAAGGACTTCATGACCACAGATGTCAGGGCGACAGTCCTATAGTCATTCAGACCAGAGTTTGCAAGTTTCTTGGGGACTGGGATGATGGTAGAGCGTTTGAAACAGGATGGTACTTTTCACAGTTCCAGAGATCTACTTGCCGTCGTGTGAAGACGGGAGCGAGCTTGTCCGCGCAGACTTTGAGGTAGGATGGAGACCCAAGGTCTGGGCCTGCCGCTTTGTTAATCTTTTATTGTTTGAAAATGCGTCTCACATCCTGTTCGTGGATGGTCAACGCAGAAATTCAGAGGTGTGATGGTGGTCGGTGGTGCGGCTGGGTGGTTGTGGGGTGTAAAGGTGTCCTTTTCAAATATGCAGAAGAAGGTGTTCAAGTCGTCGGCTCGTCTTTTATCGTTCTCAGCTTGGGGGGATCGTCGCTTGTAATTGATTAGCGATTGTAATGCATGCCAGACTGATTTAGGGTCATTAGCGGTAAACTGTTTTATTAAACTTTACTGCATAGTTTCTTTTTGCAATATTAATTTCTTTAGTCAGGTGGTTTCTAGCGCAATTATACAGGGCCCTATCCCCACTTCGATGTGTGTCCTCTTTGGCCTGGCAAAGTTAAGTTTGGCAGTGAACCACGGCTTGTTGTTACTGAACGCGTGAAATGACTTTGTTGGTACACACGTCTTCACAGAAACTGATATAGGATGTGACAGTGTCCGTATATTCATCCAGGCTGCCAGCTGAATTTTCAAAGACACTCCAGTCTGTGCAGTTTAGACAGCTTTGAAGTTCTCTTTGCTTCGTTGGTCCACTTTTTCTATGTTTTCACCGTTGGCTTCGCGCATTTAAGTTCTTGCCTGTATGTTGGTATTAAGTGAATTAAGCAGTGATCAGACGAGCCCAGAGCTGCACGAGGTTTGGCATGGTATGAGTTATTCAGCGTAGTATAGCAGTGGTCTAAAATTTTATTTTCCCTGGTAGGACAGTCAATGTGCTGCTTGTATTTAGGGAGTTCGTGGTTGAGTTTAGCTTTGTTAAAGTCCTCAAGAATAATGAGAGGTGAGTCTGGGTGTTTTTTTCCCAATTTCATTTCGAGGAGAGTAGAATGGCTTATAGTTCAAAAACAGCTACTCCAAATCCAGGCTGCGGTATGTGCTGAGGTCCATGATGTCAGAACACCATTTTTCATTGCTATAGAAGCAAATCCCGCCACCTTTTGTTTTCCCCGATAACTCCATGACGCGGTCTGCCCTGTGAAGATGGAAGCCGGGAAGCATTATGGCACCGTTGGGGCAGAGTTCACAAAGCCAAGTCTCCATTAAACACAGGGCGGCGGAACATCTGAAGTCTTTACTGGTCTTTGTCAGAAGATGAAGCTCGTCCATTTTGTTGGGTACGGAGCGTAGATTCGCGAGGTGGATCAACGGGAACGTCAATCTGTACACTCTCTTCCGGAGCTTAACTTTGATGCCAGCGCGCTTCCCCCTTCGGCGCCAACGTCTCCATTCACCATAGATCGCAGCCGCCGCCCCGGTGAGTAACTCGGTGGGGAAAAAAACTGAGCGAATTTGCGAAAGTTGGTGAAAGAAAGTCTGAGGTAGACTCTCCCTGATGTTCAGTAATTCCTCCCTTGTGTAAGTGAGTCACGTAATGTCTCCAAAGATGAACGAAAACCACAAAAACAAAGACAATACTAGACAGGACGTAACAGAGGCGTCCACACGGATAACCGCCATCTAATGATAAGACATCTGTACAAGTATATTCACAAATTAGAAACCTTTATCATACATTTAGCACGTTTCAATTCAATCAAACAGTTGACTTCACCTCAAAACCTTCACTTCTAAATCAACCTAGTGTAGCGTTGCAGAGGAATATACAGTGGGTACGTAAAGTATTCAGACACCGTTAAATTTTTCACTCTGTTATTTTTCAGCCATTTGCTAAAATCATTTAAGTAATTTTTTTTGCTAAAATCATTTAAGTTCATTTTTTTCCTCATTAATGTACACACAGCACCCCATAAAACTGAATTGTTCAAATGTTTGCAGATTTATTAAAAAAAAAAAACTGAAATATCACACAGCCATAAGTATTCAGACCCTTTGCTCAGTATTTAGTAAAAGCACCCTTTTGAGCTAATCCAGCTAGGAGTCTTTTGGGAATTCTGCAAGTTTTTCACAACTGGATTTGGGGATCCTCTGCCATTCCTCCTTGCAGATCTTCTCCAGTTCTGTCAGGTTGGATGGTGAACATTGGTGGACAGCCATTTTCACGTCCCTCCAAAGATGCTCAATTGGGTTTAAGTCAGCGCTCTGGCTGGGCCATTCAAGAACAGTCACGGAGTTGTTCCGAAGCCACTCCTTTATTTTAGCTGTGTGCTTAGGGTTATTGTCTTGTTGGAAGGTGAACCTTTGGCCCAGTCTGAGGTCCTGAGTACTCTGGAGAAGGTTTTCGTACAGGATATCCCTGTACTTGGCCGCATTTATCTCTCTTTTGTTTGCAACCAGTTGTCCTGTCTCTGCAGCTGAAAAACAACCCCACAACATGATGCTGCCACCACCATGCTCCACTGTTGGGACTGATTGGACAGGTGATGAGCAGTGCCTGGTTTTCTCCACACATACCGCTTAGAATTAAGGCCAAAAAGTTCTATCTTGGTCTCATCAGACAAGATAATCTTATTTCTCACCATCTTGGACTTGTTGGAAGTATGACTCTATTTTTATATATAGGTTTGGCTAAGCACACACTGAGTTGATAAAAACAGTAACCCTTATCTGAAATTATCAGGTCTTGGGTCTTTCCAGAGATGTTCAATTGGATTCAAGTCTAGGCTCTGCCTGGGCCTCTCAAGGACATTCACAGGCTGCTCCTGAAGCCACTTGTCATCTTGGCTGTGTGCTTTGGGTCATTGTCATGTTGGAAGGTGAATCGACGCCCTAATCTAAGTTCCAAAGCACTCTGGAGCAAGTTCTCGAAGTATTTATCTATATTTGGCAGCTGTCATCTTACCCTCTGCAGACTAGTCGCCCAGTTCCTGCAGCAGAAAAACAGCTGCACAGCAGAAAAAGAGCCCCCACAGCATGATGGTGCCACAACCATGCTTCACAGTAGGGATGGTGTTTGCCAGGTGATGAGCAGGGCCTCTTCTTCTGACGCTTGCAATTTAAGTCAAAAAGCGTTATTTTGGTTTCATCAGACCAGAGAATTTTGTCTGAGAATCGTTTTTTTTTTTTTTTTAAAACCTGTCCTATTCAGAGGCATGGCCTTGCAGAAAGGTGGATCTATAATGCCTTTGTGCTAGAACAGTTTTGCTGTGCAACCATGGAGTTTGAAATACTCCATCTGCTTATTTTAAGATTTTTTTTGTTTTTCTTGTTTATTGAAAATGCAGCTGGACAGAAAATGGTTTTAGGGGACAAACAGAGGGACAAAGTGGACAAGGGGACTAGGGGTGTAAACCACAGCAGAACAATAGTGAGACAGTCTAGATATTTGAACACAAGTAACATTACAACAGTTATTTGTAGATTGGGGGTTGTGGGGACACCCGGTGAGGACATGCAATAACTAACCAAGAGAACCAGATAAAAGGGGACAGAAAAGGGTAGGACAGGATGTGGGATAGTTGAATATTTTGTTTTTTACAGGCTTCTGATTTCAAAACTAGTTATCTATTTATTTGTTGTGTATATGTAATAAGGTGATCATACATTTATATGGGCTTACAGTCATAGTAGCCCACGGGGATCAAACTGGTGGCCCGGGGGCCAGATCCGGGCCACCACATAATTTTATGTGGCCCGCGAAAGCAAATCAAAATTGCTCATTGTGTTCTGGTGTAATACCATTGAGATATTTGACCTTCCCAACATGGCAGCTACGGATGGATTTGGGTGCTTCCTAGTACCAAATCCATTGCCAAAGGCGGACGGCTTGACAAAAAACTGTTACTGTACCAATAATAGCATGTTCCAGACTCCAGAGACTTGTGTTTGAATTCCTCAGTTAACACTGCCGCCATATGGCCCTCTCTCTTTGCTCTGCGAGTCTCTGTACAATAGACAATAGATACATCCATCATGACATGGCCACCACGTCAATGCCCCACATTCAACATGGCCCGCCACGTCTTTTGAAATTGATCTATTTTTTTGTATACCTGTGATTTGGGAATACATCAGTCCCATTCTCTGCCTGGATGTTTTGGGGATGTGGGAGGAAACCGGAGTACCCGGAGAAAACCCACGCAAGCATGGGGATAACATGCAAACTCCAAACAGCCGAGGCCGGATTTGAACCTAGGTCATCAGAACCGTGAGACAGAACTGTCAGGGCAATTTTGGAACTAGCATACTTTGTCAACTACACTCTAAGTGACAAATAGAAACTATTTTTGGACACATTGTTCAGTCCCAACTGTCCGTTTTGTCCAATATAGGGCTCAGTTTTATTGAGGTTTCACTGGATATGAAACTAGGCTTCAAAATCATGAACTATAAGGCCCACCTCTCAAGTCTCAAACGCTGCAGGCGTGTCGCTGAGAGCTCTGAAAATCCTGCCTCTCCTCTCACTCAAATACACTACCTTTCTTCTCTCACGGCTCCTTTCCAGCAATGGAGATAGCACACTTTCACGGGCTGCAGAGAAGCTGCCTCTGACACGATCTAGTAACCATAAACCGCGCTGGCAGGACAATTTTCCCCTCCTTTGAATCTCAGCGGACAACGTGCTTCTGTGGCCGCCAAATGGCGCTCCATAAGTGGCCAAAGCCACGTCACGCTCACTGGTCCCCCGGATGGATTTGTTGGCGAGGAGAAGGGAAGGAGGCTGTCAGACTAACACTGGACCAACAGATTCTCTAACCGCTGGCGGCGGATCTTGTTCATTTCACCGCTGCCTTGCAACACACAAGGTGCGGGGGAGCCAGACAGCAAGACACAAATAACAACACACTTTACACTTCAGGGAAAATTTATTTTTTTGAGTTGTGGGCATAATTTAATGGCCAACTGTATGCTATACTGCTAGAACTAGGTTCAGTTATTTATGAACAAGAAAGTGGTCAATTCCGCCAAATGGCCACTGCGTGGAATAAGGGTGCTCGGAGTTTATATAGTGGGGTACACGCCGCAGCCCAGTGACATCACAGGCCTAGTTTTTAGCCCCACCCACAAAATCAGGAACATTTTGGTGAAAGAGTTTTAAGCCATAATCAACAATTTAATACTAGTGTTCTCAGTCTTTGCACATTCATTCAGTACTTCAAACAGATTTTTTAAACTAAAGAGAGTTTTTGGTCGCACTGTGTTTTGATGCCATGTTGAAGAATTAATAAAATTTTCTAATTCCATTCCAGGGTGAGTTGGAGCCTATTCTACCTAGCATTGGGCAAGAGGTACACCATGGACCCTGGACTGGTCACTTGACAATTGCAGGAACCATTTTGACAAATCCCATGGACGCCCATGGACATTTAACAGTCTTCAATTAACTTAACATACATGTTTTTGGGAATGTGGGTGTGTGTGTGGAGTACCCTAAGAAAACCCATGCAGCACTGGCAGAACATACAAACGCCACACAGGAAGACCAGAGGGAAGATTCAAACCCCAAATCTCAAAACTGTGAGGCAGACATGCCAACAACTACGCCAAAGGATTCAGTAGAGCGCCCACGTGGAGGCTGCATGCATAAAGAAGTAAGACTTCAGGGATGTCTCAATAAAGTTGTTCTTATGGTGTCCCAATAATATCATCCCACATAACCATTCACATTTTCATTTGGATCAGGGTGCACTTAATTCTGCACTGAAACATACCTGAACCTGCTGGATGTATTTGGGCATCAGCTCAGCCACATACTCCCCAAATTCTGTCAGTTGGTTGTGGGCGACTGCATCCTTGGGCCGCATGGTGGCTGTGGAGAAGGCGTGAAGAGGTAAAAAGATGTTCATAAGACTAAGTAAACCACTGACCTCTAACTTCACAGGCAGATCTTTTAAATAAACCTGCAATTGTTACTGTGAATCAATACTTTGGAGTTCCATTTAAAAATACCTATTTTCTAAGAATATTTAGATTGATTGTTGGAATAATTGCATGTACCCAAACAACAGCCTGTTTCATGATTTGAGGTTATGGGTGTCCTGTTTAGGAGTTCCGATCCTACTGAAACGACAAAAAGAAATTTGTCCAAATGTGCCATAGTCCATCATTAACCTAAGTTAATGTCATGGTTGTTTCCTGCAGTTCCATCTGCTCAAATCCCTGCTTCCTGCTCGCTCCTTGTCCCAACGGTCCACCCTCTCGCCTTGGATATCCTTACCCTGAGCCAACCTTCAATAAACTATTCTAAATCTACTCCCGCCGCTTCAGTCTGCTTTTGGGTCCAGTCAAAGCTGGTACGAATTAGAATCGTGACAGAATACTCTGCCCATCATGGACCCAGCAACACCAAAAGCGTACAGGGAAGCGCTCACCCATCAGGGCACGCAAATAGGCAGACAGGACAAAGCCCTCCGCGAGATCATGGAATCTTTGAATACCCTCACACAACAAGTATCCCTTCTGTCCTCCGAGAGCCACTTCAGCAATCCTTCCGTGAGTATTCCTCCCAAGCCCACAGCCCCAGCCCCCCTCCTGTACAAAGAGCCACACGTTTCTCCTCCGACTGTACTCTGGGGACCTAGGTTCATGTAGCCAATTTTTATTAAACTCCTCATTAGTCTTTGACCTTCAACCATTTAGTTACCCCACGGACAAATGCTGCCTCTTGTCCATCACTGTTTGGAGTCCATTCTGTCACTCCAATTGTCTTCTCTTGGCCGTTCCTCCCTCCCTCCAGTAAAACGGAGGTTTACTGGAGGGAGGAGGTTTACCTCCGTCACCTGCCACACCTGTCGATCTCTCCCGGGCTCCGGAGAAATACCACAACCTTTCGCCAGTGTTCAGTAAAGATCTTGCCATTTCACTCCCCTCCACCGCCCCTATGACTGCCCCATTGACCTCCAGCCCTGTGCCCCTCTCCCTTCCAGCCACCCGTTTAACCTGTCCCATCCAGAAAAGGAAGCTCTGGAGGAGTATATCAGCGACTCCCTTGCCTCAGGACTCATCTGGCCCGCCTCTTCTCCACTGGGGGGCGGATTCATTTTTGTCGACAAGAAAGATACCACTCTCCGCCTTTGTATTGACTTCCGTGGTCTCAATGACAGTGAAAAATAAAGCCCCCCTGCCACTCATTGACCCATCCTTCGAACCCCTCTGCAACGTTCAAATATTCACTAAGTTGGATCTACGCAACGCGTATCATCTCATCCCCATTCGAGAGGGGGACAAATGGAAGACTGCCTTCAACACTCCCCTCAGACACAGAGCACCTGGTCATGGCTTTTGGATTAACCAACGCCCCCGCAGTTTTCAAACCATCAACGACATCCTCTGTGACATGCTCAACCGGTTCGTCTTTGTATATCTTGACGACATCGTCATCTTCTCTCGCTCCCCTGACGTACATCACCAGCATGTCTGCCAAGTCCTTCAGCGCCTACTCGAAAACCGCCTTTTTGTTAAACCAGAGAAGTGTGAATTCCATCTCTCCTCCATTCACTTCTTAGGATACATCATTGCAAAGGGTCAGTTACAACCTGAGATCCAAGCCGTTGTCGACTGGCCCATTCCCTCCACCCGCAAGGAGCTGCAACGATTCCTCGGCTTCGCCAATTTCTACCGTCGGTTCATCTTTGACAACAGCAAGGTTGCTATCCCCCTCACCAGTCTCACCTCAACCAGTTCCCCTGCCGCATCGCAAGCATTCGAACGCCTTAAGGAACTATTCACCAGTGCCCCCATCTTGAGACACTCCGACCCTTCCCTGCAGTTCATCGTGGAAGTTGACGCCTCTGACATGGGAGCTGGAGCAGTCCTCTCCCAGCGAGACCCTGTGTCCCAAAAATTACATCCCTGTCCTCTGAAGGTTAGTCCTCCACATATTCAGACTTCATGGCATTCCAATAGACATCGTCTCAGACAGAGGTCCTCAGTTCTCCTCCCATGTCTGGAAGACGTTCTGCAAGGCGGTGGGCGCAGCAGCCAGTCCGTCTTCCGGCTACCACCCCCAATCCAACGGCCAGACAGAGCGGGCGAACCAGAGCCTGGAATCTGCTCTTCACTGTGCTGCCGCTCACAATCCTGCCTCCTGGAGCACCTTCCTTCCGTGGGTTAAATATGCCCATAACTCCCTCGCCAGCTCCGTCACAGGTATGCCTCCATTTATGGCTTGTTACAGTTTCCAACCTCTGTTATTTAAGGAACAGAAGCATATGGTGGCGGTTTCCGCGGTGAGGGAGCACCTACTATGGGTCCAATCCGTATGGGCTGCTCTGAGTCGTTCTGCTGAGAGTAACAAGCGGCTGGCCGATCTCCATCGCTCTCCCATGGCAGAAGACAAGGCTGGTTAGATGGTTTGGATCTCCTCCCGTGACCTCCCTCTCCAGACTTAATCCTGAAAGCTCATTCCAAGTTTCATTGGTCAACTTCCCTATCATCAAAATCATCAACACCACCTCTGTACAGTTAAAACTTCCCCTATCTCCTAAGATCCACCCAACATTTCCCTCGTTTCCCTGCTCAAGCCAGTCTCCACCAGTGCCCTTAGCCCTGCGGCCGTAACCCCCCCACCTGTCTCCCGCCCCAGCAAATCAGCACCACCTTGGCCGCGCACCACATCAGGACTCATCACTCCCATTGTGGTACACGGGAAGACCCTCAATCTCTTGTAAGCAAGTCACTTGCTTTCCCAAAATCATACTTACCTCGTGTTCTCCTTCGTCTCCAGTGCCCCCCCCAGCCACGCCGCCAAGCTACCCCACCTGCTCACGTCCCCGCTTCCTGCTCACGCATTGTCCCGACAGGCCACCATCTCACCTTGGATATCCTTACCCTGAGCCAACCATCAATAAACCATTCTAAATCCACTCCCTCTGCTTCAGTCTGCTTTTGGGTCCAGTCAAAGCTGATTTAGTACGAATTAGTATTCTAGAATAGTATTCTATTCTAGACCGCAAATACAAAACAATCACATGGAAATACAATAAGTATGACGGTCATTACCTCAAAATGTCATGTGTTGGGACTGTCATGAACTGACGCATTACAAAGCATAACCCAATATAGCTTTAACGGTCAGATGACAAATGTTATGCGGTCAGTTAAAATTCATATTTGCATTGTTTATGTTATGTAATACATGTACGTAACTTCCAGAAAGTTTTAAACGATAGTTTAGCTAAAACAAAAAAATTTATTACGCATATTGAGCCCTCCCCGAACATACCCGAAGCTCAAGACACCGGGGTGCGGGTACTCTACCCACCGAAAGGGCTACCGGAAGTGACATTGCAATTGTCAAACACAGCGCGCTACACTCTATACGGAGGAAGATTTCAACGTACAGGAGCACCCAACTGAACTTGGCAACGTCAAACCGTATGTTTGAGCCAATCAGGAGGTCAGAACCTGACGGTGATGACGACGAGCAGCCAAGTCGCAGCAGTACAACAGAAAAAGAGAGTGGCCACTGGGTCCACGTGACGGTATGCCAAAAGCACGTATTTTTATACAGTCATGGCATGAAATAACCACACCGCAGGGATGCCAATATTTTTTAGCACAACTATATGCATTATATATTCATACATTTCAGTCACACGACACAAGCGTTTACATAATATTCAGTATACCTATATATTGTGTGCCCCTCGCTGGAGTAGCGTTATAACACACCGCACAGAAAGTCTTTGCCATGTCTGTTGGCTTGTCAAATAAGCAAAAGTACAGACGACAGTACTGAAAAGTACTGCGTGGGTCTTTTTTTTCCTACTGCCCTGTGGATAGTAACCATAATAGGCGTAGGTATATACAAGGAAATCCACACCGCTTCGTTGCGGCACCGTGGCAGCTGCAAGATTTAGTTCTGTTGCTGGCGGTTGAGGTCCCGATGGCCTTAGGAAAAGCTGGTTTCAGCCTCGACCTCCGTATCCAATATTTTCTGCCAAGTCTTTCTCAAAACACACCGGTTCTAAGTGATCAGCACAGAGTTTGGAATGCTTTCTAGGTACCCATAGCTGATCATGTTTCTTCCCCTGTCGATTTGACTTTCCCTATCCACTGGTCACTTATTCGTTTTTCACTTGGAAAGCCCAAAAAAATAAAACTTTTGCCACTCGTTGCTGCTCCTTGCCACCAACGGCATGGAACAATAGCACACAACGCCGAATGAACAGGCTGTTTGGCTCGTGTGAGGTCACAGTGCCGGATAGAGCCGAAGACCGGAAGGCGCTAGATGCAAAAAGCAGAAGGCGCATTCTGCATCATATTTATCGATTTAACTGCTGTATATTTGCTATATAATAACTTCGAAATGGCAGATGTGATTTTTAAAGGGGTTCTCGAATTATCAAGAACATTTTTAACATCTTTGTCCTCTGACCTTTAAGGAAGCCAAACTTAATTTGACCCAAGAAACTAAACTACAATTGTATTAAAGAAATGGTGACATTGCTCGTTGTGATTCAACCTAAGACTATGGTAAGAGAAAGTCCATCCATCCATCTTCTACCGCCTATCGGAGGTCGGGTCGCGGGGGCAGCAGCTCCAGGAGGGACGCCCAGACTTCCCTTTCCCCAGCCACTTCATCCATCTCTTCCGGGGGGATCCCGAGGCGTGCCCAGGCCAGCCGAAGGATGGAGTTTCTCCAGCGTGTCCTGGGTCGTCCCCGGGGTCTCCTCCCGGTGGGACGTGCCCGGAACACCTCACCAGGGAGGCGCCTGGGAGGCATCCGAATCAGATGCCCCAGCCATCTCATCTGGCTCCTCTCGATGTGAAGGAGCAACGGCTCCACTCTGAGATCCTCCCGGATGACCGAGCTTCTCACCCTATCTGTAAGGGAGAGCCCGGACACTCTGCTGAGAAAACTCATTTTGGCCGCTTGTATCCGGGATCTCGTTCTTTCGGTCACGAACCACAGCTCGTGACCATAGGTGAGGGTAGGAACGTACATCGACCGGTAAATCGAGAGCTTTGCCTTTCGGCTTAGCTCCTTCTTTACCACAACGGATCAATACAAAGTCCGCATCACTGCAGACGCTGCACCGATCAGCCTGTCAATCTCCCGTTCGATTCTTCCCTCACTCGTGAACAAGACCCCAAGATACTTGAACTCCTCCACTTGGGGCAGGATCTCATCCCCGACCCGGAGAGGGCACGCCACCCTTTTCCGACTGAGGACCATGGTGTCAGATTTGGAGGTGCTGATTCTCATCCCAGCCGCTTCACACTCGACTGCGAACTGCTCCAATGAGAGTTGGAGGTCACGGCTTGATGAAGCCAACAGAACCACATCATCTGCAAAAAGCAGAGATGCAATACTGAGGCCACCAAACCGGGCCCCCTGTACGCCTCGGCTGCGCCTAGAAATTCTGTCCATAAAAGTTATTAACAGAATCGGAGACAAAGGGCAGCCTTGGCAGAGTCCAACCCTCACCAGAAACGAGTCCGACTTACTGCCGGATATGCGGACCAAACTCTGACACCGGTCGTACAGGAACCGAACAGCCCGTATCAGGGGTTCGGTACCCCATACTCCCGAAGCACCCCCCACAGGACCACCCAAGGGACACGGTCGAACGCCTTCTCCAAGTCCACAAAATACAGGTAGACTGGTTGGGCGAACTCCCATGCACCTTCGAGGACCCTGCCAGGGGTGTAGAGCTGGTCCACTGTTCCACGGCTAGGATGAAAACCACACTGCTCCCCCTGAATCTGGGATTCAACTTCTCCAGCACCCCTTAATAGACCTTACCAGGGAGGCTGAGGAGTGTGATCCCCCTGTAGTTGGAACACACCCTCCGGTCCCCCTTCTTAAAAAGGGGGACCACCACCCCAGTCTGCCAATCCAGAGGCACTGTCCCCGATGTCCACGCGATGTTGCAAAGGTGTGTCAACCAGGACAGCCCTACAACATCCAGAGCCTTGAGGAACTCCGGGCGAATCTCATCCACCCCTGGGGCCTTGCCACCGAGGAGCTTTTCAACCACCTGGTGACCTCAACCCCAGAGATAGGAGCGCCCGCCTCAGAGAACCCAGACTCTGCTCCCTCATGGGAAGGCGTGTCGGTGGAATTGAGGTCTTCGAAGTATTCTCCCCACCGCCTCACAACGTCCCGAGTAGAGGTCAGCGGCGCCCCATCCCCACGATACACAGTGTTGATGGTGCACTGCTTTCCCCTCCTGAGACATCGGATGGTGGACCAGAATTTCCTCGAAGCCGTCCGGAAGTCTCTCTCCATGGCCTCACCGAACTCCTCCCATACCCAAGTTTTTGCTTCAGCGACCATCAAAGCTGCATTCTGCTTGGCCTGCCGGTACCCATCAGCTGCCTCAGGAGTCCCACAGGCCAAAAAGGCCCGATAGGACTCCTTCTTGAGCTTGACAGCATCCCTCACCACTGGTGTCCACCAACGGGTTCGGGGATTGCCGCCACGACAGGCACCGACCACCTTACGGCCACAGCTCCGGTCGGCCACCTCAGCACTGGAGGCGCGGAACATGGTCCACTTGGACTCGATGTCCCCCACCTCCCCCGGAACATGATCAAAGTGCTGTCGGAGGTGGGAGTTGAAACTCCTCCTGACAGGGGATTCCGCCAGACGTTCCCAGCAGACTCTCACAATACGTTTGGGCCTGCCACGTCGGACCGGCATCTTCCCCCATCATCGCAGCCAACTCACCACCAGGTGGTGATCAGTTGACAGCTCCACCCCTCTCTTTAACAGAGTGTCCAAGACATGCGGCCGCAAGTCCGATGACACGACCACAAATTCAATCATCGAACTGCGACCTAGGGTGTCCTGGTGCCAAGTGCACGTGTGGACACCCTTATGCTTGAACATGGTGTTCGTTATGGACAATCTGTGACGAGCACAGAAGTCCAATAACAGAACACCGCTTGGGTTCTGATCGGAAGGGCCGTTCTTCTCAATCACGCCCCTCCAGGTCTCACTGTCATTGCCCATGTGAGCATTGAAGGCCCCCAGCAGAACGATGGAGTCCCCAGCAGGAGCACTCTCCAGCACCCCCTCCAAAGCCTCCAAAAAGGATGGGTACTCTGAACTGCTGTTTGGTGCATAGGCACAAACAACAGTCAAGACCCGTCCCCCCCACCCGAAGGCGGCGGGAGGCTACCCTCTCGTCCACCGGGGTGAACCCCAACGTACAGGCGCCAAGCCGGGGAGCAATAAGTATACCCACACCTGCTCGGCGCCTCTTACCGTGGGCAACTCCAGAGTGGAAGAGAGTCCAACCCCTCTCGAGAGGACTGGTACCAGAGCCCAAGCTGTGCGTAGAGGCGAGTCCGACTATATATAGTGGAACATTCTCGACCTGACACACCAGCTAGGGGTTCTTCCCTGCCAGAGAGGTGACATTCCACGTCCCTAGAGCCAGCTTCTGTAGCCGGGGATCGGATCGCCAAGGTCCCCGCCTTCGGCCACCGCCCAGCTCGCACTGCACCCGACCCCTATGGCCCCTCCCACAGGTGGTGAGCCCATGGGAAGGGGGACCCAAGTTACCCTTTCAGGCTGTGCCCCGCTGGGCCCCATGGGTGCAGGCCCGGCCACCAGGCGCTCTCCTTCGAGCCCCAACTCCAGGCCTGGCTCCAGAGGGGGGCCCCGGTGACCCGCGTCCGGGCAAGGGAAACCTGAGTCCATAATTTGTCTTCTTCATAAGGGGTATTTGAGCCGTGCTTTGTCTGGTCCCTTACCTAGGACCTGTTTGCCATGGGTGACCCTGCCAGGAGCATAAAGCCCCAGACAACTTAGCTCCTCGGATCATTGGGACACACAAACCCCTCCACCACGATAAGGTGACGGCTCAAAGAGGGGGGTAAGATAAAGTGAGAAAGACAAAAGATTGATAGTGTGTAACATTTTAGCTGTAAATATCCACTGTTTATAATATGTTGTTAAACAATGTGTTTTAAGTAGTACTTACGTTTTGTCTCAGTGGTGAAACTCTGCAATCTGGTCTGCTGCTGCAGGAGGCATGAAGTCCTTGCAACTAGACATTAGAAGCCAAAGTGAAAACTTGTACATCCATTTGGCGCATTCTTGAGATTTACTTTTTATAATTAATCGCCAGCTATATGGACCCTGATAGAGGAAACGTGATTAAAAATAGGCAGACTCAAATCAGCAAGATAGTTTACGTGATACATAACCATGCTACTGTTTCATACATAACATAGGTCAAAATTAGTCTGTGACATGGTCAAAGATTGACATCTATGCGGTTTGTCGTTACAACGCCAAAGCCTGTAACCAGTACCAATAGCAAAAGGAATGAAATAAAAGGCAATGTGTGTGGACCTCACCCAATTGACTAAATATTCATTAATTAATGTTAATTAACTTCTGTGCTCACCATGGATTGCCCATAACGAACACCATGTTCAAGCATGATTAGGCACAAGGTGGGTAGGCACAAGGTGGGTAGCTAGGTGTTTGTGATACTGTGAGACATTTGTGTGAATTTTGAAATTTGCCAAGCCGAGCAATGCTCCGCAAAACACATTTACTCAATGTCGCTGTCGTGTACAGTATATTTTAATCCAAAAGCTAGTTTATTTTTAGCCTTGTCGCATGTATTTTGACCTAGTTCTGTAACTATCTGACCACCAATAAAGTAATTAAAGAAAAAAAAAACCTTCGACAGTATGGGACAGACAACACGGAATGCAACAAGACAACAAGACAATTCAATGTCAGACTACTGCAATAAAATGTTGTATTCCGATACCAACGCATGCCATCTATTACGATCACTGGGCTTTATCTTGTCAACTCAAACGTAACCGGATACACTCGTTACCATGGCGACGACAACAATAATGGATCGCGCTGTGTTTTTGTAAGAACAAAATGGGGGAAAACGTGTGTAGGTGGTCACCGGTGCTCGGGAGAGGACTTTCATTCAAGGATTGCTTGAGGTATGCTCACGTACTTTTAATACGATACGGCTTGCAAGCAGGTAACAAAACATTATTTTATTATTGTTATTATTTCTGTCATGTTGTAATTTTGGTTTGACCTGTCTGATTAGAATACATGATATGACTAGGGCAGTGACTTCCAACCTTTATGGAGCCAAGGCACATATTTTACAATTTAAAAATATCACGGTACACCAACAAACAAAAATGTCACAAAAAGTGGATACATTAATTACTGTATGTACTTCCTGCCAACTGATAGAAGACCATTCATTTTTTCTGTCTGTCACTGTACCTCACTGGCATAAAAAGATGAACAAAGATACTTTATTTATTGTAAATATAATTTCTTAGCAATTAAGTACAGAACTATATACAGTAAATCAAAATCATCTTTATTTGCTAAGTATGTCCAAAAAACACAAGGAATTTGTCTCCGGTAATTGGAGCCGCTCTAGTACGACAACAGAGTCAACTGACAGAGAACACTTGAGACGCAATTGAGGGAGAACCGGAATGTTACTCGCAATTCCAATGGGTTCTCGATTCTCGATGCCCAACCCCAGGCGCTACTAAACCATTTAAAAAAAAAAAACTGTACCAAAAAAACAAAAGGATCAAAATGTTTGCATGCTTAATGTGTCTACAAAGTTTCATGAGTTTTCTTGCATGTTTAGACCCTCTAAACAGCGTTGGTTTCTTTCAGCGTTACATGGAATGAAAAGCTTTTAAAAACTTTCCATCTTAAATACCTTTAGATGAGATACCCAAAGTTTGAAGTCAAATGGATAAAATCTGTAGGAGGAATTCGTAAAAGTATAACTGCTTTTAAAGTGGAAAGGCCAGAATTTGAAGGTAAATTGGGTTTATGATATGTCTCCTAAATGAACAAGTCATTTAAATAGACAGATTGCTCCATCTTGTGATCGGTTATTTAAACTCGCTGATCAGTCCCAAAAATCGTTTACCTTGTTAGCTGCCTCAATGTTGGCATTTTTTCACGATGACATTTTCAAAATGCGTATGCCTCATCTGCCGGTCTGCCATTGCATTACCATAGAAGGGAAATGTGGAGCGGCATTTTAGGACTGTGCTTGGAAAATACAACACTGACTACGCATCCCTGGCTGATTTACTTCAGTGCAAGTCATTGGAGTAAACTCAGGTAATGACAAAAAGTTTACATTGTTAATTATGTTGTGTTGTGCAAGATTGGCTCATGCAGTGATGCAAGGTACATCAACATACATTGGTGCTGAGCTGTGTCGGCAGCCCAGAAATTTAGCTCACTGGTAGTGGTGTGCACTCTCAAACTGGAGACATGGTCGCTGCCCCCACCCCTCCTAAAAAAAGGTAGATCGCGGGAGGTTGGATGCTTGAAATGTAGATCTTGTGGCACCCCTGCTTTACACGATCAGGATTTTTGTGGTCGATCACTGATCACCAATTTTAAAAAAACGATAACCGATCACAAGATGGAGCAATGTGTCTATTTAAATTACCTGTTCATTTACTGTATATACTTGTGTACTTAATTGCTCAAAATTTGTTATTTACAATAAATGTGTCTTTGTTCATCTATTTATGCCAGTGAGGCATAGCGACAGAACAAATGAATGGTGGTCTAAAAAGGTTGGAAATCACTGCTCTTGTCAGATCATGTATTCTAATCAGTCAAACCAACATTACAACATGACAGAAATAATGGGTGCTAACTTACTGTAATTAAATTACTTTATTGTAATTAAATTACTTCACTCACACAGAAACTTTAGAGCACGATTCGACAGAACGGCGGCATGTTTACGTACAACAGTTAGTGCTAGCAGTAGCTTGCTGGTCTGCATAACGTTTTGTTGCCTGCTTGCGAGCCGTATCGTATTAAAAGTATGGGAACATACCTAAAGCAAGCCTTAAACGAACGTCTTCTCCTCTCCTGAGCAGCGGTGACCACCAGCACACATTTTTCCCCAGTTTGTACTTATAATACAGTTGGCACGATCCACTCTTGTTGTCGTTGCCACGGTAACTAGTGTATCCGGTCGCAATTGACAAGATAAAGCCCAATGATTGTACTGTAATTAAATATTGAATACAATATTTTATTGCCATAGTCTGACAATGCAATCGTGAAAGACCAAATTTGTCTTGTAGTGTGATCCACACATTACATGTCTGTCCCACAGCGCCAACATGTTACTTTTTTTATAATAGATTTATTGGCCGTCAGATATTTACAGTACTATGTCAAAAGACACGCGACATGGGTAAAAATAAACTAGCTTTTAGATTAAAATATACTGTGGACGATGGCGACGCGGAGTAAATGTCTTTTGCGGAGCGAATCGGCAAATTATGACATTAAAGCCGATCAGCATAAAACGCTAATTATCGGATGATACCGATCAGGCCGATAACATCTGTGTAAAGTCTACTTCACACCTACACCACAAGTTCAACCTGCTTTACAATGGCTACATGTGCCTTGTTTTCCTTTTCTTTGCATTGTTTCCCTGTCGTTAGAGCCCTGCTAAATTTCATTAAATTTTATATAAAACCCACTATCTGTATCGTTTATCTGTTTGGCTATGACAAGAGACCTCTGGGATCTTGAACTCTTATTTAATTCCTGTAGCAACCTTCAGATTATGAGACAGTTTTTCCATCAATTTTTCCTAAAGTTTTACAGGCATTCACCTCCGACGAATTTATTGCTTAAATAAATTGCGCTTTATCCCAAATGCATATACGCGTCAAACCAAGTTTTAAGTCAATCGGATGAAAGTTGGAGGACAATTTTGCCATGGTATGACCCCTGTGAATGTGGAAAAAAATAGTCAAAAAAGGGAAAATTGTTTTTTTCAACAACAACAACAAAAAATCTAGCTCACTTCCTGTGCATTTTAGGATATGTCTTCTGCTGACTTTATTGTACGTCTCGGGATGCTACATGTGCCTCCCAATTTTATAGCCATAGGTGACACGTAGAGCAGTGTTTAGGCACTACACAGCCATTAATAAGTAATCACATAAAACAACTTTAAAATATTTTTTTCGCCAGCCCCAATGTGCATGCAAATTCGTCAGGTTACACGGAACACGACGGGACAAAAGAGCCAAGTAGTCGCTCCAGCTATCTCAGTGCATATAAAACCAGTCAACGGCACAAAATCTATTGTTTGATTAAAAAGCATACCCTCAGACGTAGCGACCGTGGCGCACGGCACCAAATGACGTCCAACGTAAGTCATAAACAGCCCGCATAAGCTAAATTCTATTAAGGTGAGTTGCTAGCATTCGTTAGCTCGAAGGTCAAACCTCTTGACATGTAGCCGTGATAATTGACCGTATCGTTTCCAAATGGCCCACAAACACCGAATGCATTTAATGCCGTTTTGGCTTGAAGACTCCATGATTATTTACGGTTAACTTACTGTTGTAACTCCGTCCGAGACCTCCGCGGATATAGCGCACAAAGGACGCAGCCATGTTGACTACAATAGTATTATTATTTTTCCTGCTGATTCTTCTTCTTCGTCTGTTGTTTTATGGAGGTTGGCAACAAAAGCTAAGGTGCATTACCGCCACCTACCGTACTCTACTCTTCTCTACTCCCCTGTTCATTCGTGTTGCAATTTTCACCGAGTTATTCCACATTTTTATGTTATCTATCAGTTGTTGCATAGTCATCCTTGAAGGTACTCCATAAATCACTCCTTTACAGCCACTCGACCAAACTGTCTGCTACAGTAGATTCATTTTATCTTGTTTCCAGTATTAACATTGACATTGGACTCAACCACTGCTTCCCATGTATGCATTATGCTGGCGTGTTAATTAAATTACTGAATAAAAAAGGTGAGGCAAAACCAATCATTTATTTAAGATAGTCTGATCTTGGCGACACGGTGGATGACTGGTTAGCACATCTGCCTTACAGTTCTGAGGACCCGGGGTTCAAATCCCAGCCCCGCCTGTGTGGAGTTCGCATGTTCTCCCCGTGCCTGCGTGGGTTTTCTCTGGGTACTCCGGTTTCCTCACACAACCCAAAAACATGCTTGGTAGCTTGATTGAATACTCTAAATTGCCCGTAGGTATGAATGTGAGTGTGAATGGTTGTTTGTTTATATGTGCCCTGCGATTGGCTGGCAACCAGTTCAGGGTGTACCCCGCCTCCTGCCCACAGTTAATTGGGTTAGGCTCCAGCATAACCGTGACCCCAGCGAGGATAAGTGGTGTGGATAATGGATGGATGGATGGATGGATAGTCTGATCTTGTTTGTGGTACTTCACCTTGTTGGTCCATCTTCATTCCCTATGGTTAATTGTTACAAAAACTGTATTCTGTTTTTTTTTTTTTTAACTCAACTCTGTGTAGTATAGACAATTCCAAAAGACACATTGAAAAGGTTGAATGCATGCTATGATTTTTTTCTAATCAATTTTACATTCTGACTACACGATGTAGTACCTCCCAATACCTCTCCTCATAGAATGAAAGTGTTCAGTCAAAGAGAAAATGAACCTTATTGGTGCCAAAATCAGCTCTTTTTCCTCTTCATCTAACTCCACCTCTATAAGCTCAGAGAACTTGGAGAGCTGCTCCACGGTCTCTGTCAGTTTCCCTTCCCCCATGCTGACAACAGGAAGGCCCGAAAAAGATGAGGGTTTCTTTGGACCCATGCAGCTGTTTGTTGTTGTTGTTGTTTTTTTTTTTGATTATTGTTTTTTTTTTTTTTTGCAGTCATTAACTCCTTTGTACTTCAGTACTTTCTATGGGGGAAAAAAAAGGAAAAATGTTTAGAACATCAAAATGACAAAGCTTTCCCCATGAGTATCCGATAGAAATGTCACCCATTTCCATCTGTTCGAAAATGCTGTTGTTGTTGCTCCTCTTCCTTCAATACAAAAAAAAATAAAATTCTAAGTCAAGAGCAAAAACCTTTCAAAGAACTTGTTCTCCTAAAACCGCCATGGTAAAGACATTTTCCACCACTGGGTGGAACTTGTCAGTGACAAGAAACATTGGTATAAGAGTGGTCTGTCCAGTTGGTGCCTGAAGACTGCAGGTACCTCACCTCGCAGAAGTGCACTTGAAGCCTCTGTCCAGTGGGCGAGTAATATCCTGTAGCTCAAATAGGAGCTAAAATAAAGACAAATAAATACTGTATACAACTTGGTACAACAAAGATTATGTATCAACATTCTTGAGTCAAACAAATTATACAGTTGTACAGTGCCAACGTCGAAATTTTCCAAAAGTAGTATACACCACCAGTTGCTAAATGATGGCACATCAGTCTTAAGAAAAAAAAAAAAAAAAAAAAAAAAAAAAAAAAAGAAAATATCAGCATTTACAACTACATTCATTGTCAGCTTCAGCTTAAACTAGGAGGTTAACTAACAATGGTCCAGTCATAGGGGGCCTGCAGGACTTGATAAAGGACATGCTAGTTATATATTGTTAAAATATATAAAGACTTATAATCTTACCTACCATCAGTATAAAGATGTCACAATCAACACCATACAGCTGTCCCGGAAAACCCTATCACATAAGACAGGAGTTAGAGGTTTAGGTCTAGTTACACACCATCATTAAACGTACATGTGTAGTAAGGTAATTACCTTTACCGGTATGTTCAAAACAGTGCTTTCTTTCCATTGTCCAGGATTAACCGTCTGGCAGAGGCTTCACAATTTTTAAAGAAACCAAAATTAAGATCTTCATAGGGGTGAATTGTAACAGCTGAAAATGTAGAGTTGAAAGACATTTTCAAAACAAGCGCTCTGCATTCCCCGAAAAATACCCAACCGGGGATGAGCGAAAGAGAGCAATTTCAGACCTGCTACGAAAAGCTGAAGAGAGCAACCTATCTTTCAAGAAGTGGATTACCTCTCTGGAGATCGTAAACAGGAGAAAAGCTGTTCACAGACGGAGAATATATAAAAGAATCGTTCATAAAAATGTCAGAGCATCTATTCTCCAACTTTAAAAACAAGCAGGAAATTGTTTGGAAAATTAGAGAAATGCCTCTCTTTGCAAAGACTGTCAGGGACAGGACCATTAAAATGGCAGAAAACATCACCAGTAAGCAAAGTGAGGACATCAATTTAGCTCAAGCATTTTCAATTGCCTGTGATGAGTCAAGTGACGTAAACGATGTTAAGCAGACAGCACTATTATGCAACTCTGATGGGCCGCAGGAAGATCTGATTTATGCCATACCGCTAAAGAGCCAAACACGGGGGCAGGACACTTGTGAACCTGTTGTGAGTTGTCTCGAAGCGAAAGGAATAAAGACCACTCACCTGGTGTCAGTGTCTACTGATGGGGCACCCAGAATGAGAGGAGCACCGAAGGGCTTTGTGAATTTATTTCAAAAGTCACTGGATCGGGAGCTGATGACGTTTCACTGCATCCTCCACCAAGACGCGCTGTGCGCACAAACATTCCGCCCTGAATGTGTGGAAGTTATGAACCTCGTTATCAAGATAGTGAACAAAATAATTGCGAACGGGTTTAGCCACCGTCACTTTTGTTCCTTGTTAGAAGAAGTCGACAACGCATATTCAGATCTCCTGCTGCACAACAGAGTTCGCTACCTGTCTGGAGCATGTGAAAACCTTCTTGGAAAGCAAAGGCCTCAGCTATCCTGAACTGGAAGACTTCGATTGGCTGGGAAAGTTTTACTTCATGGTAGATATGACAAGTCACTTGAACACGCTGAATAAAAATCTCCAAAGAAAGGGAAGCACGGCCCTTCAGATGCTGGAGGATATTTTGGCATTTGAGCGCAAGATGACAGTGTTTGCAAGAGATGCACAAAAAGGTATGCTCTTTCACTTCCCCTCCCGAGGAGAGTTCAAAGAACCGAATAAATTGTGATTATTTTTACCGTGCCATCAATGCAATGCAAGATGCATTTGGAGAAAGATTGAGTGATTTCAGAAAGGAGAAACCTACTCTTTCTTTCCCTGGACATCAACCCATCCCTTCTGAACACAGTTGCATTCACCCGAGGAAGTCAGCCTGATCTAGAAATTGAACTGGCTGACATAGCGGATAAAGATTTGTGTGTAAATAAGTTCAAATCACTGACAGCGGAACTTGAAGAAATCGCCCATCAGAAGGCTATTCTCGCTAAAGAGCACAATTTGAGTGATATGGAAAAACTCCCACACCCCGACAAACTTGTTTTTGAAACATGGAGTGCCATTTTTGACACGTATGTTACCATGAAAAAGTATGCATTTGAAGCACTGCCCATCTTTGGCTCAACGTACTTATGCGAGCAAGTTTTCTCAAGCATGAACTTCATAAAGTCCAAACACCACTCCCGCCTCACAGATGAGAGCCTACAGTCCTTTATAAAGAAACCCGAAGAGGAACGGAAAACACTGACATGGACTTGTCGAAGACGCTCCTAATTTTATATTTCTTTTTAAAGCTGCTAAGCCCCCTCCTTGACTAGATATAGTCGGACTCGCCTCCACATACAGCTTGGGCTCTGGTACCAGTCCTCTCGAGAGGGGTTGGACTCTCTTCCACTCTGGAGTTGCCCACGGTGAGAGGCGCCGAGCAGGTGTGGGTATACTTATTGCCCCCCGGCTCGGCGCCTGTACGTTGGGGTTCACCCCGGTGGACGAGAGGGTAGCCTCCCTCCGCCTTCGGGTGGGGGGACGGGTCCTGACTGTTGTTTGTGCCTATGCACCAAACAGCAGTTCAGAGTACCCACCCTTTTTGGAGTCCTTGGAGGGGGTGCTGGAGAGCGCTCCCGCTGGGGATTCCATTGTTCTGTTGGGGGACTTCAATGCTCACGTGGGCAATGACAGTGAGACCTGGAAGGGCGTGATTGGGAGGAACGGCCCCCCCGATCAGAACCCGAGCGGTGTTCTGTTATTGGACTTCTGTGCTCGTCATGGATTGTCCATAACGAACACCATGTTCAAGCATAAGGGTGTCCACACGTGCACTTGGCACCAGGACACCCTGGGTCGCAGTTCGATGATCGACTTTGTGGTCGTGTCACCGGACTTGCGGCCACATGTCTTGGACACTCGGGTGAAGAGAGGGGCGGAGCTGTCAACTGATCACCACCTGGTGGTGAGTTGGCTCCGATGGTGGGGGAAGATGCCGGTCCGACGTGGCAGGCCCAAACGTATTGTGAGGGTCTGCTGGGAACGTCTGGCAGAATCCCCTGTCAGAAGGAGTTTCAACTCCCACCTCCGACAGAACTTTGCTCATGTTCCGGGGGAGGCTGGGGACATCGATTCCGAGTGGACCATGTTCCACGCCTCCATTGCTGAGGCGGCCGACCGGAGCTGTGGCCGTAAGGTGGTCGGTGCCTGTCGTGGCGGCAATCCCCGAACCCGTTGGTGGACACCAACGGTGAGGGATGCCGTCAAGCTGAAGAAGGAGTCCTATTGGGCCTTTTTGGCCTGTGGGACTCCTGAGGCAGCTGATGGGTACCGGCTGGCCAAGCAGAATGCAGCTCTGGTGGTCGCTGAAGCAAAAACCCGGGTATGGGAGGAGTTCGGTGAGGCCATGGAGAAAGACTTCCGGACGGCTTCGAGGAAATTCTGGTCCACCATCCGACGTCTCAGGAGAGGAAAGCAGTGCACCACCAACACTGTGTATAGTGGGGATGGGGCGCTGCTGACCTCGACTCGGGACGTTGTGAGTCGGTGGGGAAAATACTTCGAAGACCTCCTCAATTCCACCGACACGCCTTCCCATGAGGAAGGGGTTCTCTGAGGCGGGCTCTCCTATCTCTGGGTTTGAGGTCACTGAGGTAGTTAAAAAGCTCCTCGGTGGCAGGGCCCCGGGGGTGGATGAGATTCGCCCGGAGTTCCTAAAGGCTCTGGATGTTGTGGGGCTGTCCTGGTTGACACGCCTCTGCAACATCGCATGGACATCGGGGACAGTGCCTCTGGATTGGCAGACTGGGGTGGTGGTCCCCCTTTTTAAGAAGGGGGACCGGAGGGTGTGTTCCAACTACAGGGGGATCACACTGCTCAGCCTCCCTGGTTAGGTCTATTCAGGGGTGCTGGAGAGGAGGGTCCGTCGGGAAGTCGAATCTCAGATTCAGGAGGAGCAGTGTGGTTTTCGTCCTGGCCGTGGAACAGTGGACCAGCTCTACACCCTCGGCAGGGTCCTCGAGGGTGCATGGGAGTTCGCCCAACCAGTCTACATGTGTTTTGTGGACTTGGAGAAGGCGTTCGACCATGTCCCTCGGGGAGTCCTGTGGAGGGTGCTTCAGGAGTATGGGGTACCGAACCCCCTGATACGGGCTGTTCGGTCCCTGTACGACCAGAGTCAGAGTTTGGTCCGCATATCCGGCAGTAAGTCGGACTCGTTCCTGGTGAGGGTTGGACTCCGCCAAGGCTGCCCTTTGTCGCCGATTCTGTTCATAACTTTTATGGACAGAATTTCTAGGCGCAGCCAAGGCGTAGAGGGGGTCCGGTTTGGTGGCCTCAGTATTGCATCTCTGCTTTTTGCTGATGATGTGGTCCTGTTGGCTTCATCAAACCGTGAGCTCCAACTCTCACTGGAGCAGTTCGCAGCCGAGTGTGAAGCGGCTGGGATGAGAATCAGCACCTCCAAATCTGAGACCATGGTCCTCAGTCGGAAAAGGGTGGCATGCCCTCTCCAGGTCGGGGATGAGATCCTGTCCCAAGTGGAGGAGTTCAAGTATCTTGGGGTCTTGTTCACGAGTGAGGGAAGAATGGAACGGGAGATCGACAGGCAGATCGGTGCAGCGTCTGCAGTGATGCGGACTTTGTATCGGTCCGTTGTGGTAAAGAAGGAGCTAAGCCGAAAGGCGAAGCTCTCAATTTACCGGTCGATCTTCGTTCCTACCCTCACCTATGGTCATGAGCTGTGGGTCGTGACCGAAAGAACGAGATCCCGGATACAAGCGGCCGAAATTAGTTTCCTCCGCAGAGTGTCCGGGCTCTCCCTTAGAGATAGCGTGAGAAGCTCGGTCATCCGGGAGGATCTCAGAGTAGAGCTGCTGCTCCTCCGCATTGAGAGGAGCCAGATGAGGTGGCTGGGGCATTTGATTCGGATGCCTCCCGGACGCCTCCCTGGTGAAGTGTTCCGGGCACGTCCCACCGGGAGGAGACCCCGGGGACGACCCAGGACACGCTGGAGAGACTACGTCCTTCGGCTGGCCTGGGAACGCCTCGGGATCCCTCCGGAAGAGCTGGATGAAGTGGCTGGGGAGAGGGAAGTCTGGGCGTCCCTGCTAAAGCTACTGCCCCCCCGACCCGACCCGGATAAGCGGTAGAAAATGGATGGATGGATGGGTGTGTGGCTTTCCTAATCAAGTCCAATCAGTATAATCAAACACAGCTGGACTCCAATGAAGGTGTAGAACCATCTCAAGGATGTTCAGAAGAAATGGACAGCACCCGAGTTAAATATATGAGTGTCACAGCAAAGGGTCTGAATACTTGGCGGTGTGATATTTCAGTTTTGCTTTTTTAATAAATATGCAAAAATTTTAACAATTCCGTTTTTTCTGTCAATATGGGGTGCATTAATGAGGAAAAAAAGAAAGAAAGGATTTTAGCAAATGGCTGCAAAACAACAAAGAGTAAAACATTTAAGGGGGTCTGAATACTTTCCGTACCCATTGTATATGCCTCTTCTTCACCCAATCATACACATGGACACACTATTAGAATGGGGAAACAGAAAGGCATGCACCAAAACAAAGTACATAACTTTTAATATGATGATTATAAAAACTTGAGCTTTATATGCACCGTATAAGCCTTCACACATTATTTTTCAAAACCAAAATTCTTCCATCCATCCATTTTCTTCCGCTTATCCGAGGTTGGGTCGTGGGGCCAGTAGCTTTACCAGGGATGCCCAGCCTTCCCTCTCCCCAGCCACTTCATCCAGCTCTTTCCAGAGGGATCCCGAGGTGTTCCTAGGCCAGCCGGGAGACACAGTCTCTCCAGCGTGTCCTGGGTAGTCCCCAGAGTCTCCTCCCGGTGGTACTTGCCCGGAACACCTCACCAGCGAGGCGTCCAGGAGGCATCCTAGTCAGATGCCCCAGCCACCTCATCCGGCTCCTTTCAATGTGGAGGAGCAGCGGCTCTACTCTGAGCCCCTCCCGGATGACCGCCCTCACCCTTTATCTAAGGGAGATAACCCTGCGGAGGAAACACATTTTGGACGCTTGTATCCGGGATCTTGTTCTGACCCACAGCTCGTGACCATATGTGAGGGTAGGAACGTACATCAACCGATAAATTGAGAGCTTTGCCTTTCGGCTTAGCTCTTTCTTCACCACAACGGACCGATATAAAGTCTGCATCACTGCAGACAATGCACCGATCCGCCTGTTGATCTCCCATTCCATTCTTCTCTCACTTGTGAACAAGACCCAGAGATAGTTGAACTCCTCCACTTGGGGCAGGTTCTCATCCCCGACCTGGAGAGGGCACGCCACCCTTTTTTCGACTGAGGACAATGGTCTCAGATTTGGAGGTGCTGATTCTCATCCCAGCCGCTTCTCAATCGGCTCCGAACCGCTCCAGTGAGAGTTGGAGATCAGCCAAAGAAGTCAACAGAACCAAATCATCTGCAAAAAGCAGAGATGCAATACTGAGGCCACCAAACCGAACCCCCTCTATGCCTCGGCTGTGTCTAGAAATTCTGTTCATAAAAGGAATGAACAGAATCGATGACAAAGGGCAGCCTTGGCAACCCTCACCGGAAACGAGTCAGACTTACTGTCAGCAATGCGAACCAAACTCTGACACTGGTCGTACAGGGATAGAACAGCCCATATCAGGGGGTTTGGTGCCCCATGCTCCTGAAGCACCTCCCACAGGACTTCCTGAGGGACACGGTCAACGTCCACAAAATACATGTAGACTGGTTGGGCAAACTCACATGCACCCTCGAGGACCCTGCCGAGCGAGTAGGTTCCACTGTTCCACGGCCAGGACGAAAACCACACTGTTCCTCTTGAATCTGAGATTTGACTTCCCGACGGACCCTTGTCTACAGCACCCCTGAAAAGACCTTAAAAGGGAGGTTGATGAGTGTGATCTCCCGATAGTTGGAACACACCCTCCGGTCCCACTTCTTAAACTCCTCCTACAGCTTTCATCTGATTAACTTCAAACTTGGTGTGTATCATTTCAAGACATGGGACATTAAATGTTACCAAAAGCTTTTTAATCCGACGAAGTATATGACGGGGACGGGCCTTCAAACCTTCCATTCCACATTTTGCGACAAAACCAAAAATGCCAAAATTTCATCAATCCATCCATCCATTTTCTGAGCCACTTCTCCTCACTAGGGTCACGGGCGCGCTGGAGCCTATCCTAGCTATCATTGGGCAGGAGGCGGGGTACACCCTGAACTGGTTGCCAACCAATCGCAGGGCGCACACAAACAAAGAACCATTCGCACTCACATTCACACCTACGGGCAATTTAGAGTTGTCAATTAAACTAACATGCATGTTTTTGGGATGTGGGAGGAAACCAGAGTGCCTGGAGAAAACCCATGCAGGCACGGGGAGAACATGCAAACTCCACACAAGCGGGACCGGGAATTGAACCCCGGTCCTCAGAACTGTGAGGCCGACGCTCTAACCAGTCGTCCACCGTGCAGCCCTGACAATAAATATTCGAGTAAAAGTTAAAAAAGTATGCTTTATTAAAAGTATTTTGACAAGTAAAATTTTTCCAAAATGTCATAGGTAAATGTAGCACGTTCCTACCCACCTCTGCGAACAAATGCTAAAATATAAGTAAAGACTTTGTTTTTTTTCTTTTAAACTAATTGACTTGTTTTGTTTGCCACCGTTTGTTGCAGACAAATGTCTTGTTCACAGTAAAATATTTTGCAAATATCATACCTCTAGTCACTGTCAATGTTTTACTTCAAACGAAACTTGGGTATGCCATGGTCATGCTGTAGCTTCTCAAAAAAGCGCACGACCAAATCATGTGCTGGTACGACCAACTGAAAAAGTTGGTCGCACCAGTGCTTCTCGTGCAAAAGTTAGTGTAGAGCCCTGAGAAGATTTGTCTCCCACTTCCAACACTGGAATGCAACCCGATCCCAAAATAACCGTACTGAAAGCTACACTTCGAATGCCACTCTTCATCATAGCCACCTGAAATGCATCGCCGGAGCGATTCCTTGCTTTGAGGCCAACATCCTTCTACTACTGTAAAGAGATACAGTACATGGAGAGAGAGAGAGAGAGAGAGAGAAATAGAGAGAGAGAGAGAGAGAAATAGAGGGAGTGAGAGAGAGCGAGAGCGTGCATAAAGTGCGGTATCAGATTAATGGTCCCCATGACGCACACTTTCCTCAAAAGGTTGATTTAGGATTGGTCATTGTGGGTGGGGTGTGTCTTGGGGGAACACACAGGCCATTGCAAGTGAATGCCTTCAGGACGTCTATCTTGGAAAACGGTCGTACTACTTACTTGGAGCCATGCACCAGTAAGAGCCAAGTAAAGGAGAACTTCAACTGTCAGCCCCTCATTAAGAATCTCGCCAGACTTCACACACTGACAGACGCCGGAGAGAGTCTGGGACAGTCAGTCCCTCAGTGACCACCACCTTGTGCCATCTATGGAAGATTTGACTTTCCTTCAGTTAATGGAAGACGAGTGCTATCAGGACAGCTCTAACATCTGGGTTGAGCCTCTGCCTTTCCGTTCCCTTAGACAATGGTTACTGTTGGATCTATCTCACACAACACTTATAAAAAATAGACACAAAAGGAATGAAAACGCTGGTTTCTTTTTCTCATGAGAAGGGCGTATGGGAGATTGTTCAGATTACAGCCTCTCATCACACTATAAACAATCTGTCCCGTCGCTCCTGTATTTATTTGAAATAGGGAGGTTTCTGAGTTTACAAGACATAACATACTAATCTTACAAGACACAACACACTAAGGGGAGGGTTTCAAGGTGAAGACATGAGACCAACACCTGCCACGTCCTTGGTCAAGGCGCCCTTCTATCGGATGATTCCTGCTGAGTCATCTTCTTGAAGGCGAGACATCTTCCTTTCTCAAAATCGTCCATAATACTAATGCAAGCTAAGCAAATAAATGATAACTTCTACAATATATTAAACAGTTACCCAACCCAGACTATGCCTACCATCGCCTCTCTTCACTTCACCAAAGTCGAGAAAAAACGACCAAAGATGAAGCCACAGTACTTTGACTCATTAACCAGCATGCTGAAGTTGCTCCACCACTCCCTGAAGCCCAAGAGTGCTGATTCCTCCCATCATTTGGGGCCTCTCATCCCAGAAAGCCAGAGAAAATTCACATGGTCTTCGATTTGAGTGCTTCCTTTGAGAGAATTTCTCTGAATGACATGCTGCTTACTGGGCCTGATCTTAACAACAGCTTGCTGGGCGGCTTGGTGGTTCAGGAAAGAACTTGTGCCGTTACCGCAAACATTCAACACGTTTCACTGCTTTGTGGTTTGAGAAGACCATTGGGATTAGTTCAGTTTCTTGTGGTACCGTGACAACAATCCAAGCAATGACATTATAGACTACAGAATGAACGTTGATTTGGAAAATTTATGTTTCAGATATACCAAATATTAGTTCTATTAGTTTTATACAACCTTCATGTTTTATTGTTCCATAGCTCTTAGTCAGCACAGTACTTATGTGTGTCCCGGCCATGTTTTGACTACTCCCTGTTTTCCTCCTCCTTTCTTATCCTCTGCATGGACCCATTCCCATAAAGATTTGAGTGCAGCTGGACGAAGATAAGGTTCAGGAAGGTTGTGTGAGAATGTTGTGGGAATGAGATGGATCTATTTCTTTTTTTCTCTCTTCTTCTCTCTCCCTTCTGTATAACAAAGGTGATGTTTTGGTTGGGTTTCAGTAAGACTTGTACCTTTTGCTCTCCTTGCAAAGATTTCTTCTTTTTCCGAAATAAAAACCCACAAATTGCTTCCTTATTTATTCTGTCAGAAAAAGATTGAGACATGCACACCAAAACAGTGTGCATGTCTTTGGCAACAGCCTATCTCCTGCAGTTGCGATCTACAGCCTCAGAAGAGCAGCCAAGCAAGGCGAAGCAAAGCAGTGACACCAGACAGTACGTAGAGCGAGACCTCTCTGTCGATGACGATCTTAAGTCCTTCTCTACAGAAGCAGAAACCATCTGTGTCATCAAGCGAGCTCAGCAAATACTTGCCGCATCGAACCTTCGGTTGCAAAAGACAGCTTCTAGCAGAACTGTCATCGAGGCTTTTCCGCCTGAGGACAGAGCCAGAGAAATTAGACTTAAATCTCCTCACAGAGAATCTCCCTCTACAGCGAAGTCTCTGAGTGTCTTGGCACATTGTTACAGACACATTCACCTTTCAGATATCAGACGACAAGAACCCAAGAGGAGTTTTGTCTTTGGTCAACAGCCGGTACAACCCTCTTGGATTTGTCATGGGTGTGTGTTCCGGTTGTTGTTTCCCCCCCGTCTTGTACACACCTGCTCCTGAGAGCATCTTCACCACCTGTGCCTCGTTCACCCTAATTACCCCTTACATTTAACCTCGTGTCTCATTCTTTCTAGCTGCCAGTTCGTTGTACCTTGTCGTCGCGTTCAGGCATTCCTTGTTTCCATATCACAGACTCACAGTAAGACTAGACCCTGTTCCGATTATCGACCTCGCCTTTTTGCCTCACGTTTTTGGATACTGTTGCCTTTTTTTGGATTGCCTGCCTGTGTACCGACCTCTGCCCGTATATTAAACCTCTCTTTTTTGAAACTGTCCATTTGTTTTGGAGTCGTGCATTTTTGCATCCTATCCTCTGTTCCGTTCATGACAGGCTTCCTGGCCCCTGTTATCATACGTAGCAGACTTCTTGCTTAGAGACCTCTAAGCAAGGCGAGGACTGGGATTTACCACTTCCTCGTGACACTGAAGGGGAGTGGACGACATGGAATACCTCCCTTCTAGATCTTCAGGAGTTCCAGTTACCACGACCCGACTCATCATTTTCGCTCTCCAATGCTCAAGACAAAGAGCTATTCATCTTTTTCGACATCTGTGTTAAGGCCATTTCAGCAGTAGCTTATTTGAAACTGACCACTGACGATATAAAGACTCATGTTGGCTTCGTCTCCGGGAAAGCTAGATTGGCCCCCCCAACCAGAGATCATGGTTCCTTGGTTGGAGCTATTTGCGGCTCTTCTCGCAATTGAACTTGCAGAGCAAAGGTGGACATTAGAGCCCCCAAAGATGGAGCCCAGAAAGTTTTCACTCGACCAGTTACTGAAGTGGTCCTTCTTCTGTCTCCTGAGGACTCCAAGTGAAGACTAGTTATGTGGGATCCATGTATGACCCCAGGCAGGGAGTGTAAAGGACTCTTTGAACTGCGGAGTGTTCGTTTTGTTGTTTAGAGCCCTCTTGTGCCCGTTCTATGTTAACCTTACTCCTAACCTTTGAACTTACCTCATATCCTGTTTAGAGAGGAAGTTATCATCAGTCAGAAAGTAGAATGACATGAAAGGCTGCGAGAGTGGTTTTCTGAGTGGATTTTTTATCTTTTTCCATCTTCTTCTATGCTTGATAATACGCAATTGTCCCTAAGTATACGTTATGCGTGTGCTTACTTTATGTATTTGCCTACTCTTTGTACATGCATATATATTTTGTGTTACAGTTTCACACTGTGGTTTACTTTAGCCACTTTGCACTCAGTATCTATGGGCCGACTTGCATTTGTTAGTTGTCAGTTTTCTTTATATATATTATAAAAAAAAAAAAAAAAAAAAAAAAAAAAAAAGCATTCCATCTTGAAAATGCAGATTTTCAAACAGGCAGCGTTCAAATACTTTAACAATGAATATCAGTACAGGATTTTAAACTATGTCGATGATAGGATGTGAAAAAACCCAAAACATTTGTAAAACAACAATCCCAAATGCAATTTTGCCTATCTATCTTCATCTATTTTTTTTGCCCTTATTCCAGTAACGTGAGCTGGTGACTCTGCTGGACTGGTCACCAGTCAATTGCAGTGCACCTAACAGACAACCATTCACAGTCATGGAAAATTCAGGTCTCCAATTTACCTAGCACATTTATGGAATATAGGAGGAAGTTTGAGTAACTCAGAGAAAAGCAAGCAGGGGGAAAGCATTCAAATTCCACACATGAAGGCCACAGCCAATATTTGAACTCAGAGGCAACAACTGTGCTGCCCACAATTTGAACAACTTGGAGTGATTTTAGGTTTCATGTAGTGATAAACTGCGCTCATTAAATTTGGTCAGACAGAAAGAGAAACAGAAAACCACAACTCTATTTTGTTGTACATTGACAACTAAAAAGGTGACCAATCCAGCAACCAGACGAGATCTAAATTATTTCATCAAGGTAAACGGTATATGAATGTCAGTAATACAAATAGAACTGTCATGTCTAGTTGTGGGTAAACTGTAAAACAGGTGCCCTAGGTTACTTTGTAGTGTCAATGTGCTGCAATGCTCTAAAAGCACATTACCAACCGCATTAATGAATCGATCATAATACTGTGTAGTGGATAAGACAATCAGAATCTGGCAGTATTTAAATATTTTATTGAAGAAAGAATGTCAGTATTTTAAACTACATTAAACAACAGGAAAAATTAAGACTTTTTGCACTGTGGTTGGTGGCTGTAAAATCAACGGAATATAATTTGAATTCACTTATTTTAAAAGGTTTACATGTTCAGATCCTGTTTGATTAACTGTATTACTGCTCTCTTCAATACAAAATACATTTGTTCAGACTGCAAACAGAAAACCATTCAGGGTAGGAAACGTTGAATACAAGTTCACTCTTTTGTTGTACAGTATTGAACTAACAAAACAAACAAAAAAATTTAACCAATCCACTAAAACTTTGAAAATGCTCATTTAAAAACCTAAAAGGTACAATGAGCCCTGCTGTCTGAGTACACAGAGTGTACAAAATGGTACAAAATAAACCAAGTTCACGTGTGGCCAAGTCCAGCCGTAGGCACATAATGCTGTCCATACGCCATGCTTCACTCCTACTGGGACTTTGTGCACACCTGCAGGTGGTATTTCCTCAGCATCTCCAGCTGGGCAGTACGTACCAGGATGTGTGGCCGGACAGACACCAGTTTCTGACACGCTTCCTCAGGGGTGCAACAGTGTAGCTGTCAGCAAAGAAGCACAATGTCAAAATCTAAATCAAACGGATGCGCTACTTAAAGCTAATAATTAAAAACTAACAATTATACTTCAAGAAGAAAGTATTTGACTTTAGTCGTAATTTAATTGAAGCTGTGTTCATATGGCTACTTATCTGACCTTTATCGTTTATCTTGTTGCAGCTGGACATAGATAACTGTTTTGTTTTCTTTCTCCGTTTGATATAACAAAGGGGATTTTAGTTTGGGCTTCAGTAAGTGGTGACAACTCGTAAGTCTTGTACCTTTTCCTCTCTTTGCAAAGACTTTCCTTTCTTTTTTGTAATAAAAACCCACAAAGACAAGATTGCTTCCTCACTTATTCTGTCAGAAAAAGATTTGCCAAAACAGTTGGTGTCAGAAGTGGGATTTCAGTCCTGCCCTTACCCGAGCATTAGGACGGGGGACTGTCCGGTTGCTCTCCTGGATCGGCCATCACCTCGAGATTCCAAACGGACCAGAACAGAGAATTACGGAAATAATTTAATAATTTTTGAATTGGTAGGAGTGTCTTAGGTATTAGGTAATCTTGTCTTTGTATTAAGTGGTATTGGTAATTGCTCTCCCCACATTCCATTGGTAAGGTTCGAGTCCTTAAAGCTCAGGCTATAAAGTTTCCCGGTTCGAGACCCCAACAATTTCGAAGACGTTCGAATATTGTAATAAAGAGAAGCGCTTCTAAATACTGCAGTGAGTACGGACAATGGGAAGTGGTAAGAGCAAAAACAAAGAATTACCAGAGTGTACGTTACCTATCATGACCCATATGAGGGAAAAATATGGGGAAAAATCTATAGGGTGTGTGGAGAAGTGTGTAACTGAATATGGTTTCGGCAGTTGCAGCATCTGAACGAAAGGTTGGAGGAGGAAAAAAGTAGATGTTAAAGATTTTTATTTTGAGAAAAATGCCAAATGCCTGGAAATATGGTTGACAGAGGCTAATAAGCGGGAGAAGAGTCAAAAGAATTCAGATAAGAATAATATGAAGAAAGAAAAAAGTGCAAAGCAACTCATAACTGTGTATCTCCTCCTGTGTCCCTGTATCCGAGGTTGCCTGGTGGAAGACGTCGGGACGACGCCAGTGATTGGGTTCCCCCATATCCCACGCAAGTCAATCAGCAGCCCGAGCAAATCCAGCCAGGCGATGGCAATCAGTGGCTGCCACCTGCCCACGCGGCACCACCACCTCAGAGTCCTCCGCTCCCTCCCCTCCTCACACAACCTGCTGCTGCTGCTCCCCTCTACTCTCTGCCTGCGCAGCCTGCTCCTGCTGGCAGCATGCCACCTCCTGCCATGAAACAAGAAAGATGGGTCCCGGGTCCGCCATCGCCGGCAGTTACCAGACAGAAGGCCAAGATGGATCCAAACTTTCGAATGCCAATGGTTGAGTTCCCCGGCCCGGACAGTCAGCCTGTTCTGGCGTACCGTCATATGAACCCAGAAAGGAAGGATGCGATAAAAGAGTGGCCGCATCCCAATGAAGGTGGCCACAAACTGAGTCGTGCTTTCTTCCAGTTTGCCCGACAGTGGAGAAAACATCGGCAGTGAGGTTCGCAAACGTCTCCTCCACCTGGGAACAGAACGTCAGCAAAGGTTCTGCAGTGGTAGAACAAGGAGAGTATGAGCAGCTGCAAGCGAGGACTGCCTCTTGGAACCCAAATGGATAATGGGACGTGCGAATAACAGCCATAGGGGAGGCCCTGGAGATGCACTTCCCCCTCCGCACCGACCTGTCACGGATTCGTGCCTGCGTGCAAGAAGCGGATGAGACAGCAGCGGAGTACTTGCATCGTCTCATCGGCCAGTTTTGACGATGATGAGAGCCCCTTCGAGGCCATTGTGAAGGCAGCATTTATGGATGGTCTACGTTCCCCGTTGACCAAACTCATGGCTTCTACACTGATTGGCGGCTGGCCAAACAACCGCCTGACAGAAATTATGCGACATGCAAAGGATGCTCAGACAAAATAATGCAGCCGAAAGAAGAAAAAAGAAGAAGATTCAGTAAAAGCATCCCTGAATGCGCACTTGGCTATGACTGCACTTGCTCAAGGCCAATTTCAAAGCCGAGGACATGGTGGACGAGGCAGGAGACGTGGAGGGGGTAGGATAGGAGGCTACAACCCCAACAGAGTGAGTGGCATCTTCGATTACGACACTTGTCACGACTGCGGGGAGAAGGGACACTGGCAAAGAGACTGCCCGAAAAGGCAACAAGACATGCAACGGGAGTATGCCACAAAAACTCGCGGGGGTGGTGGGGGACCAGGTTCGCGCGGCATCGCCTCCGAGTGATTCCTGACGGACCCTGGAGACGGAGCAGCGCAGTTGACCGGTGATGCACAAACACACCTGCACCATACACTCGCTCCTTTGTGCAATGAAGACGCGCTTGGCACTGATACACTGCTTGCTGATATTCAGAATAACATTGTCGAAAAGAAATTGCAGCGTAACCACCAGATATTCACACACTTTTGAAAACTGCTGCCTACATGAACTTTCCCACAGTTGAATGTTTGGTAAATAATATACCCATTACTTTCCTTGTTGATTCTGGAGCTTCAAATTCCGTGATTATGACTTCCGAACCTGTTGTTCTTGCTCCAACCAAACGAGCTTGTTACTCAATGTGTGCAAATGGAGGTTTCACAAAAGATACATTTACACACCCTGCTTCATGCACATTCAACCTGTTGGGAAGGGATTTTATGATAAAATTAGGATTGGTACTGACATCCACTCCCGACGGTATTGAAATCACGCGTCCGGTAGATAATGCGGAAACGTCATTTGTTAAATTCAGTCTCCACAAACCGCTATACATTTACCATTGGGGAATCAACGGTCCAATCGGCACCTATTTGACAAAATTAGCGACTCAGTTCATTTCTCCCGGTTCTGATGTGATGAACAGCCGCAAATTGCATTGTACGACACATATACATGACAGACTGGACCGACATTTTGAAGAGACTTTTTATAAGGACTTGAATGACTCGCTAAATATCAGTGACCTCTTTTTTAATCATGACATTTGCGCAGCGTCTGTCTCACTAATATCAGCGCACCGGTCTGTTTTTGATGTTGTCCGTTCAGCACCACACATTTCTTTGGCAAAACAACCTACAGCGCAATGGCAGGATGTAGGTTTGTTTATCGATGTCAACGCGCTACTGATTGGGCATCAACATCGGATCCGACAATGTTTTTTTCAAAATCTGTTAATGCACACTGAAAGGTATTCAGTGCGCACAACAAGTGCCTTGCGTTCCGTCTATCTTAAGTTGAAGTCGACCTTGTTTCAATCTCAGTCGTTTTACACACAAACTCCGACGGACATCTCTCCTCTGCTGGAGCAAGACCCACCTATGCTGTGGGCTACCAGCAAACATGATGTAGGGCGAAATAGAACTGTCCACCTGTTCAGATCGAACCCAAGTCGTCCTATCGCCCTCTACAGCGTCAATACCCACTGCGCGCAGACGCTGTTGACGTTATTCGACTAGTATTTGAGGCATTGCTCAAAGCTGGAATAATTGTACAATGTGACAATTAACCAGTTCAAACTCCCATATTTCCGGCGGGGGGAATAAAAAAAAAATAAAAATAAAAAATCAGACCTCAAGTTCATTGCTGAGGTTCAGAATAAGATTGTAGAAAGCCCCATCCACTTTTGTGAGGCACTCACCCGCAGTCCTGAACCTTTGACACTCACACCGGGCATAGCTTTATTATTTATGTCGATGACTTGTTGATTGCCGCACCCACCAAGGAACTATGTGAGACTGATACGATCGCTTTATTAAAACGCCTTGCATCGGAAGGTCACAAGGCATCCTTGTCAAAATTGCAGTTTGTGTCACAAAAGATTAGGTTTCTAGGACACATTCTCACTCCTCAAGGGAGAACGCTTTCTCCAGCCCGAGTGCAAGCTATTGCTGACACACCCAAACCACTCACTAAGAAACAGGTGTTGTCTTTTTTGGGAATGTGCTCTTATTGTAGACATTTCATCTCAAATCATTCTGATTATGGTTCTGCTGTGCGCTCTCTCACCCTGGACAGGTCACTCACTTCCCCATCACAAGTTAAGTGGACGCCTGAGGCGAGTACTGCCTTTGAACACCTGAATGGCGCTTTGCAGTCCTGCCCCACTCTTGGGCTTCCAGATTCCAACATGACATCTATGTTACTTCAGCGCCATGGCGACCATCTCCGTCCAGTGGGTTAGTTCTCTCGTCAACTTGATCCGGTGGCACGTGGTCTTCCTGCGTGCCTCCGTGCGGTAGCAGCCTGTAAACAGGCTGTACTTGCACGTGAGTATGTGGGGTACGCCCCACTCACTTTGTACGTTACCCACTGTGTAAGATCTATTCTGCAGGAGCAACGCTCATCACACTTGCTTCACGCTGGCTCCGATACAACCCAGTGTTGTTGGGACTTCCTCACGTAACGGTACAAAGTTGCAAAAGTCTCAACCCTGCTACTCTCATGAACCACATTCTTGCGTGGCAGAGTTACAACATTTATGTACACCTCGTGTTGACCTCTCTGATATGCCCTTCCAGAACACAGATTTGGTCTTTTATGCAGACGGCTTTTCTTCACGGGATCCTGACACTGGGGTTCTTGCCGCAGTGGCTTTGCTCTGGTTGACGACTTTGGAGTAGTGTCTTCCTCACCACTCCCTTCTTATTATTCATCACAAGCGGCTGAATTGGTGGCACTCACAGAGGCTTGTCGTTTGCCAGAAGGGAAATCTGTTACCATTTATACAGACTCCCGCTATGCCTTTGGCGTAGTCCATGACTTTGGCGCTCTCTCTCTGGCGCCACCGCAATTTTTTTTAAATCTGATGGCAACCCTATTCTTCACTCTGACAAGGTTGCAGCTCTCCTTGATGGGATGGTTTCTGCAGTGCAAAGTCATTGGTTTACAAAAGGGTTTTCCGCTTTTGCAACCAATTTTTGTAAATCCTGCCTCACGTGCTCGTTTTAATTGTGGTAGACCACGTCCACTCACGCAACAGGCAGCACATCCACCACCTACATGACCATTCCAACATGGACCTTCTCCACATCCTAATGCATCATCACTTTTTCCTCACATCTTAGAGTCTTTTGTTGGTCCACATTACCTTATTCAAACTGTCTTTGCTGTAACGGGTTCTCCTCTCCCCTACATCAATGTGACACAAAATTTTAACGGTTTTAAACCCACTAATGATTTGGGTAAGGTGCCTTTGTTTGGCCCAGTTCACATTCGTCCCGGAGTGAAATTCCGCTGTTTTGCTATGAACAAGACTATTTGGCCAGCGTGTGTATGTTGGGAAGGTACCAAAATCTTATTGCCAATCTCCATCTGTACCATGCACAACCTTGGTCTCTAATTCTCTTAGCAATTCCCAAGCTCTTTCTGATGTCTTCCCTATATGTCAGCGCCTGACCGGTTGGGCATGTTGCCTTTTGAGGGTGTGTACTGGCTTTGTGGACACAATGTCTACACTAGACTCGTTCCTAATTGGTCAGGCCGGTGCGCTCCTGTTGCTTTAACAGACCACTCATACATTACTTCTGCCAGATCTTGTTCCCGTCGTCGAAGACAAGGCCGATTTAAGGAACACGATTCAGTTTGGGGCAAAGATGTCTCCCCCGATCACAAGGTTTGGAGTACAGGTGCTAAGATATTATACTCACTATTTCCTCAAATTGGGGCGGGCAAATTGATGTTACGATATGACACTTTAAATTACCATTTTTCTAGTTTTGTTAACACTACCCTGACCATTCTTGAGGCTTCACGTGTGGAAATTAATGCAATTCGTGAGATAGCCCTCCAAAACCGCATGACACATGATCTACTATTGGCTTCCCAGGGCGGTGTTTGTACTCTCTTGAACCAAACCTGCTGCACATACATTCCTTACAATACTGGCGATACAGGCATCATAGCCAGTGGCATTAGAAATCTCACTACACTTTGTGATGCCATTGCCTGCGAGGAGCAGCTCAATTCAAATTGGTTCACTGGACTTGGGTGGCAAGCTTGGCTGTATTGCTTTGCACTGATGATTTCCATCGCATTGCTTGTTCTCTTTTTCATGTCCTGTTGTTTGGTCCCTTTAATAAGGCCTCTGATCTCGCATGATTTCAGCGTCTGTTCACAATTTCAGTCCCTGACGAACATTTATTTTCCTGACCTCTTCCCTCAATCCGACTGCCAGGATGACACTGGCGACTCACATGATGACCATGTTTCGGTTTCCTCACTCTAACTCTGTTGCATGACTAACTACGACCCGCTCATGAAGGATTTTCTTAAACGCGGGGTTAGTTCAGCTATATGTGGTGACTTTTAGTTGTTTGATTGATTTTTAATGGATTTTTGTTGTTTATTGCTTTAGTGGCTTTTAATCATTAGTGTTTTACAGTATAACTTTTAGCTCGGTTAATTTTTGTTGAATTATTTATTTGGATTTTGAACATTAGTGTTATATATGATTGATGGTAGATTGATTTTTGTAATCAATAGGGGGGAGTTGCGTTGGGAAATGTATATTTAATAAATATATATCAAATATGACTTCTATTAGTTTTAGACATCTTCACCTTCACATTTTGTGTGGGTAACAGTTGTTCCTAGTTATGTTCGACAACCTTTACATGCTTTATTGTTTGTTTGCTTTATGTTGTGACGACTAGCTCTGTGTGTGGATTACTTGTTGCAGCTGGACATAGATAACTGTTTTGTTTTCCTCTCTTTGCAAAGACTTTCCTTTCTTTTTTTGTAATAACAACCCACAAAGACAAGATTGCTTCCTCAATTATTCTGTCAGAAAAATATTTGCCAAAACAGCTGCTATAATAATTGCAAAATATTTCATTTATTTCTAGCAGTGACTGTGTACAGCTGCCATTTAAATCCTGAATGGCTGTAATTAATGATTTTTCATTGTTGCGCTGAAGTTGGTTCGCAAGAAATTTGCATTATTTATTGTACTCAAATTTAGTGTATCTGAACTGTTGTAGAAAGTCTGTTCTTTTTGATAAGATGATATTAAATTGATGTTTTGCCTTCTGAAGTTGGTTTCCAAGCATAATTAATTACATATTCTTCTGTGAGATGTTTAATTTTTTCCTCAATTTCATTTTCTAATTTTAGTTCTTGTTTTTTCATTGTACAGAGAGTATGATATTATTTGACTTCTCATTATAGATTTTCCGGTTTCCCACATCAGAGATGGGGGATATGGTTAGGAAGTCATTGAATTTCAAAATATGGTCTCATTCTCTCCTCACGAATTAATCAAAGTCCGGGTCTTTCAATAGGGAGGTGTTAAAGCGCCATGTTGGTGGAGGTCCCAGATTTGACTCAAGTTTTAAATAGAGAGAAATTGGTGCAGGGTCACTGATGATGATCGGAGGTATTTTGGGGGTAATTCTTTGAGCTGCCGGATTGTTTGAGAGAGAAAAAAATCTATTGAGAAAGAGTGGTGAACCGACGAGAAAAATGTGTATTCTTTTTGTACGTTTTTTTTTTTAGCCTCCGTATGTCAAAAGTCGTCCATATACAGACCTTTTCCCAAAAAATTTAATATCATGGAAAAGTTTATTTATTTCCATAATTCCATTCAAAAAATTTTACTTTCAAAGATTACAGGTTTAGGGCCCACAATTTAAACAATTTCAAGTATTTCTTTATTTTTACATAATTTGGGCTTGTAGCTCATAAAACCCAGGAAATCAGAAATTCAAAAAAATTGAATACTGTGAAGAAATCAGGCCAAATTTTGCAGGCCATAAATGTTTTAAACTGAATGTCACACACCAATCACCTCCTAAACTCAAAGTACCTGCACAGGTTTCCTCAGAATTCATTAAGGTGCTTCAGTTTGGTTCAATTGTCTCAGTTGGGTCCAATATGGGGGAAGACTGCAGACTTCACAACTGGCCAGAAGACCATCATTGACAACAAAACAACTAAAGTTCCGAGCTAAGGAGTGGCTGTTCACAGAGTGCTGTGTCCAAGCATATCAATGGAAAGTCTAGTGGAAGGACAAAATGTGGCAGGAGAAGATGCAGCAGCCAAAGAGATGACCGTGGGTTTCAGCGGATTATCAACCAGAAAAGATTCAAGAATCTAGCAGAGATCCAGAAAGAGTGGAATGAGGTGGGAGTCACAGCTTCAAAAACCACCACATTCAGATGCATCCGGGAGATGGCCTACAACTGTTGGGTTCCTCAGGTCAAACCGCTTCTGAGCCTGAGCCAAGGAGAAGAAGGACTGGACTGTTGGCTAGTAGTCCAAGGTCCTCTTTTCCGATGAAAGTAATGTGTGTCTTTCATTTGGGAATCAAGGTCCAAGAATTTGGAGGAAGTCTAGTGAAGAACAGAACAGAAGCTGCTTGAGGTCCAGTGTGAAATATCCACAGTCAGTCATGATTTGGGGTGTAATGTCCAGTGCAGGTGTTGGTAAACTGCTTTCTTAAATCCAAGGTCACCGCAACAGTCTACCAGTGTTAAAGAGGACTTCATGATTCCTTCTGCTGAGGACCTGTATGGAGATGCAGATGTCATCTTCCAGCAGGACATGGACCCTGCCCATACCGCCAGAAGCACCAAAACCTGGTTTGATGCCCATGACATCACAGTGCTTGACTGGCCAGCCAATTAAACCCCATTGAGAATCGATGGGGATTATGAAGAGGAAAATGAGGGGCACCAGACCCACAAACAAAGAAGAACTGACAGCGAGCATCAAGTAAATCTGGGCTTCCATAACTCCCAGGCAATGCCACGGCACATCGAGGCAGTGCATAAAGCAAATAGATCCCAACCCCTAATTTCTCTCTTTTTTTTTTTCTACAAAAACCGAGAAGTAAATGGTGATGTCTTCACAGTTTACATTTTTTGAATTCCTAATTTTGTGGTTTTTGTGAGCTGGAAGCACAAATTATGTAAAAATAAACAAATAAATATTTGAAATTGTTTAAATTGTGGGCCCTGCATCAAAAATCTATGAAAGTTTAACTTTTTGAAATGAATTATGGAAATAAACTTTGATGATATTAAATTTTTTTGGAACGGGTCTGTACTGCTCTAATAAGTTGGCGCAATGTGGCTGATTGCCATTTTTGAGATTTCAGCGATCGATTAGGGGATTTAGCGTAACTTTAAAGTCGCCTCCCATGATAATTCTAGAATTGGCTGACAAGTTAAGCAAGTGTGAAAATAGCGTGTGAAAAAAGGTTGGGTCATCTTTATTAGGAGCATATACATTCACAATTGTGTATAGTTTGTTAAAGATAGTAGCCTGTATAATTAATGTATCGGCCTTCTGGATCCGCTACTGTGCAAAGCAAAGGAAATGTATTTATATAGCGCATTTCATACACAAGGTAACTCAATGTGCTTTACATGATTAAAAGCATTGAAAAACAAAGAGGAAAAAAAAACAGCTTATAAACATTTAAAACAAAGAGAAAAAAATAAAAGTACAATTAAAACAGTGTACAGTGCAAGAAATATTTAAAAGTGGAAATGCTCTAAAAAGCACACGAAAAAAAGAAGAGTTACCATGGACTTAAAAACATTCACACTTGGGGCTGACGTCACTTCTGAACAGCCCGTTGATGGTTTCAGCTGCTGAACCGCTTACAGTTTTTTAGTGAATTGTATCAAATTCTGAGATGGTAATATGGAGTTTTTCCTGGGTGGCTTCAGATGTAGTATCATTTTATCATTTTGCTGATTTGAGCTGATATTTAACCTGATGGATTGTATTTACCCTCCAATTTCAACATCCTTAGAGATGACCAGGTCTAAGATGTGACCTTGAGTGTGGGTTGGACGCTTAATATGTTGAGAGAGGTCAAATGTCTAGTATAGCAGAGTTCTTTAGATTTGTTTCCATGTTATTGTCAACATGAATGTTTAATCTCCGGTTATGACAAAACTTCCCTCTGTGGTGTCGCCTTGGGCTCCTCCATGTACAATAGACTGCGGCCGCTCCACCGGTGAGCAACTCCGTGAAGAAAAGTAGCAGGATTGTGAAAGTTGGTGAAAGAAAGTCTGGAGTAGACTCCATAATGTTTAGCAAGTATTCCCTTGTGTAAGTATGTTGGGTAATGTTTCCAAAGACGAACGAAAAACACAAAAACAGACGAGAGAGCACGTTACAGAGGCGACCACACGGTTAAGAGCCATCTTGCACGATTTGTAAACAGAAATATCAACGCAAAATTTTGTGTTTTCTCTGATCCAAAAGAAATTCTGAACTGACCCGTATGAGGTATGCAGCAGCCAGCGTGGCACTCCGAGATCGTCCAGCCTTGCAGTGGACATAAACGCTGTTTCCCTTCTCTCTGTGTTGCAGAGCGAACTCGACTCCTCGGTGCAGGTTCTCTAAACTGGGAACACCGGTGAGGTCCACTGTGCTCAGCCTCAGTTGGTCCACCCCAGCAGCCTGCCACTCCTGCCACACAAGTATACAGGTACGTCAAAAAAATAAAATAAAATATATATATATATATATATATATATCTGAATATCATGAATAAAGTTTAATATTTTTCATCACTCATCAGAAAGTTAAAGCCATGCATTATATAGATTCATGACACAGTGTGAAATATTTCAAGCCTTTATTTCTTGCAAATTATGTCTTACTGTTGGATTTCTCTCACCCAACATTATAAAAAATAGACACAAAAGGAATGAAGACGCTGGTTTCTTTTTCTCATGAGGAGGGCGCATGGGAGATTGTTCAGGTTACAGCCTCTCAACACGCTCTAAACAATCTCCCCCGTCGCTCCTACATTTATTTTAAAATAGGAAGGTTTTACAAGACAATGTTCTAAGCATTAAGACACAACATAAATCATGGGAAACTTACGGTCGAGGCTCCAAATGGGTCACTCGTTATTGGTTCGCCGATTATCACGTTGTTTTGTTAGCCCCTTTCGCAACAGTATCGTTGGGATTTATCATCTTGTGCCTTTCGCACGGACACAACACAAAACATGGGACCAGACCAACACCTGTCACGTCCCCGACCACATCCGATCACGTCCTTGGTCAAGGCGCCCTTCCATCGGATGATGCTGAGTCATCTTCTTGAAGGAGAGACATCTTTCTTTCTAAAAATTTTACATAATACGAATGCAAGCTAAGCAAATAAATGATAACTTCTACAATATATTTAACATTTCCCTCCTGTTTATCATGTATTTGCACAAATTCTCATATAATTTTACAGTCACTTCATTTAGATTTTTTAACTGTAGAATCATTTTTATGAAACAAATACATGTCACGTACGTGCTTAGGGCGAGGGCGAGTAAGGCAAGAACATGGTGGACCCAATTGCAAGGCAGGAGTGCGGGACTCTCAAAATAATATTTAATCTTCAGAAAGGGGAAACAAGGATATTGGCTAAAGCAAAACTGAACGAAGTCCCACAACAGATAATCAAACCAAAGTAACAAAGAAACACTTGAATATCTAAAACTGGAAACAAACTATGACCTGCGAGTAAGACGAGGAATAGATAGGGAAAAATGACACCTGAAAATGACATACCACAATGATAAAGGCAACTGACATGGCAAAGACATGTGACAACGACAATGAACCGACAAGAACTGAAAGAAACCAGGGAACTAAATACAAACAGATTGACGAGACAACGAGGAACACCTGGACAAGACACGAGTGGCTGGAGAGAGCTGATTGGTCGACACAAAGTAGACGAGAACAGGTGGACACAACAACCTGATGAGCACACGACAAACATGGAACAGCGATAACTCTTGATTCCTTTGCCTGGGTAGTGTGCCATCTGACAATAACAAGACTATTTTGAAAGTGTAAAAGTAAACTTTTGACTTCTGTATTCTATGTTGTCGAGGTTGTTGTTTTATTATTCCATTTGTCATTCCCTTTATTTTTTCTTATTCATTTATGTACTTGTGTTTTGTTCCCATTATTTTTATTTTCTGTTGTTATTTTTTAGTTATTCATTTATTTGTATTTTCTCTTTTTTTTCTTTCTCACATTTTCGACCGATTTGCATGGTGAAAGGACACATGCATGGAGTGGTGAGTTCTTCTTTCCCTGTGTTTGCGGTACTGGCGTCTGTGGGGGCGGGACTTTCTTCACTGGATTGACCTCCTGGAGAGCATTGATGGTGTGATGGTGACTCACCCATGTTCAGTGGATGCTGGGGCAGTGCCAGCTGGTGCCCGCCTGGGTCCCCTGCCCTGGCTACTGGTGGGGGTGGGGGTGGTGGGGCCCCCCCTGTCACTCCTCGGGCCTGTTTCCTCCTCTTCTCTCCGTTCTTTGCATCCCACTGCGGTGGTCCCCTACGGGTTGTGGGGACTGCTGTGGAGTTCTTGTCCTTTCCTGGTTTGGGGGGGTAGTGGGTGCGCTTGCTGGAATGTGGGGGGAACCCGGCGTCGGTGCAGTGGGGCGGCCCTCCTCGTCTGTGGTTGTCCTGCCTGATGGGCCCGACCTGCAGGAGCCATGCCTCTTAATCACTCACCTAGCACACACTCACACCATCTATCCATCCATTTTCAACACCGCTTATCCTGGTTAGGATCACGGGCCGCTGGAGCCTATCCCAGCTGACTTTGGGCGAAAGGCAGACTACACCCTCAAATGGTCGCCAGTCAGTCGCAGTGCACATGTAGACACGGACAACCATTCGCACCCACATTCACACCATCGCTGAGTGGGAACTGAACCCACGCTTGCCCGCACCAAAGTCAGGCAAGTGTACCACTACATCATCAGTGACTCATACATACATGTATATATGGAGGCCTCATATATATTTTTCTCACTAGGCACATCTGGGCATACATACATATCCAGGGGTTCCTGGGGGACTGGTATGGGGTGGGGAGGGTGCGGGTGTCAGACTGGGTTTCAGCACGTTTCAGCCGGTCCGGGCACATTGCCCCCCCAGCCTGTTTGCCCCCTTGGATTTTAATGCATCACACACGCTCATCCCCGTGTGTCTTTTAATGCACCACTTACACCCATTTCTGAGGGATGGTGGGTCTTGGGTGGTGGGGTGGGGGATTTGGCTGTTAGGCAGCAGTGCCTGGCAGCCCTGCCCCCCACTGGCCTCTCCAGATTTTAATGCAATGCTCGGGGGGCACTAATACACGGGGTAGGGCCAATGACTGCCAGTCAGGGACCTGGCCGGTGGTCGGGGCGCCTCGGTGGGGCCGGCGGACCGTCCTGGGTCATTCGGTGTGGGTCGTGTTCCATCTGCCGGGCTGCTCTCAGGTTGACTGGGCGTGTCCTTTCACAGTCAACTAGCGGCTGAATAGCGGCTAGGTAGCCAACGGCTTCCGGACGGTCCTCCGGAAGCTGGATAATGGCACAAATGTCCATGGGGTGGCACCAGAGGAAAACAACAAGCATGCGTAAAGGTTTACGTACACAAAGAAGAATGGAGACATACGGAGGCCGCGTTTTTACATACAAAAAGCTAACACTTTAGCTCAGCAGTTGAAGCGCGGCTTAATGCGATCAACAAGGGTCTTCGGTTTGTACAACACGATTTGTGCACAGTGACTTCCCAAACTTCTTGTTACCCAGCGGGTGCGTCAAGATTTATTCCCCAGCCGCAATTGGCTTATTACTGATTCAGGTAGCTAATCTGAACAGTGACATGGAGATGGGCGATTTTTTGGAACGCCCAGAATTCCTGGCACGTCAAACCTCGAAGGCCTTTTAAACAACTAACGGTGAAGGGAATCCTGCCACCGTCGAATGCATGGTCTACATAGTATTCACGGAGTTTCACAGCCTGAACACCATTTAACATGTCAACGGATTTGCTCCAGTTGGACTGGGGGAATGTGCTTTACACAACGGTTATTCATTGGCTTCCACAGCCCGAATAACAGTCGACAATTCAGCCAATTTACTCCAGTTTAGCTGGGGAATTTGATATACGTCTCATTAGTTTCACAGGTGCTGTTGTATTCAAACTCACTCCACTCTAAACAGTGGTCTCTGTGTGTTTATTTGTCTCTGTTACGTGTAACGTTGCCATTGTGACGGAGGATGCTCATACACAAACTACAGGCATGTCTATAGCGGAAGTGCACCGCACCATGAATGCGGACACGCTGTATCCAGTTGATGAAACATATTGTGAATTTTATGTGCGAGCCAAAGCAAGCCTTGTAAATCGCCTCACACGGACGGCACCAATCTGTAGCGTATATTGTTGTTAAAGAAAAACGTACTGTCGGAGGATAATGTTTGCGTTCTTCTTCATTCCCTGGGGGTCCATTTCAATCGAAACGGGAGGATATTGTACCAAAAGGTGTTAGATCAAACTGGGGCACCACGTCATTGATTAGTTAACAGCAGGGCAAAACGCCAAAAAACCTCATGGATCAATCTTTTTCTGAAAATGTTGCACCAGTTATGTAAAATTAATTTTCAATTGCAGTGGTCAATTTAGAATTTAGTGACTTGATAAAAAGACGGATAGGCCAGTCTTTGGTGGTCCTTGTGTGGAGAGTCGATATCCGTTATAGCCCCCTAAACCTAATGACTGGTTGGGCCCCCCCTAGCAGCAACAACTGCAATACAGAATTTGCAAAAACTTGCAATGAGTCTCTTACAGTGCTGTGGAGGAATTTTGGCCTCCTCATCATTTCATCATTTGTTATCATTCAGCCACTTGGAGGGTTTTTGAGAATGAAGCGCCATTTTAGGCTCATGCCACAGCATCTCAATAGGATTCAGTCCAGGACTTTGACTAGGTCACTCCACAGTCTTCATTTTGTTTTTCTTCAGCCATTCAGAGGTGAACTTGCTGGTGTGTTCTGGATCGTTGTCCTGCTGGAGAACTCAAGTTCGTTTCGGCTTGAGGTCACAATCAGATGGACGGACATTTTCCTTAAGGATTTTTTTGGGTAGACAGCATGATTCATGGTTCCCTTTATCACAGCAAGTCTTCCAGGTTCTGACGCAGCAAAACAGCCCCAGACCATAGCACTACTACCAACATGGTTTACTGTTGGTATGATGTTCTTTTTCTGTACTGCGAAGTAACTTTTACGCCAAATGTAATGGGACACACACACACCTTCCAAAAAGTTAAAACTTTTGTCTCGTCAGACCACAGAGTATTTTCCCAAATTTCTTGGGGATCATCAAGAAGTCTTCTGGCAAAATTGAGACGAACTTTAATTTTCTTTTTGTTCAGCAGTGGTTTTTGTCTCTGCCATACAGGCCATTTTTGACCAGTCTCTTTCTTATGGTGGAGTCATGAACACTGATGTTAACTGAGCCAAGGTGAGGCCTGCAGTTCTTTAGATGTTGTTGTGGGGTCTTTTGTGACATCTTGAATGAAATTCAGGAACAAATGAGCAGCGACGACTCATCCGAGCTCAGCATGATGTCTAGCTTTTGAGGATCTTTTGGTCTCCTTGACTTTGTCAGGCAGGTCCTATTTAAGTGATTTCTTCATTGAGAACAGGTGTGACAGTATTAGGCCTGGGTGTGGCTAGAGAAATTGAACTCAGGTATGATAAACCACAGTTAAAGTGGGGCAAAAAAGTATTTAGTCCAACTGTGCAAGTTCTCCCACTTAAAAAGATGAGAGAGGCCTGTAATTTTCAAAAACTTTAGGTATACCTCACCAATGAGACACAAAATGGGGGGGGAAATAAATAAATAAATAAATTTATTCGCACATTATGGTGGAAAATAAGTATTTGGGCACCAACAATCGAGCAAGATTTCTGGCTCTCACAGACCTGTAACTTCTTCTTTAAGAGGCTCATCTGTCCTCCACTTGTTACCCTTATTAATGGCACCAGCTTGAACTTGTTACCAGTATAAAAGATACCTGTCCACAATCTCAGTCACACTCCAAACTCCACTATTGCCAAGAGCAAAGAGCTGTCAAAGGACAGTTGTTTTTTGTTTTTTCCTCATTGAATTGACCTGTGTGGAGTTTGCATGTTCTCCCTGTACCTGCGTGGGCTTTCTCCAGGTAGGCCGCTTCCCTCCCACATTCCAAAAACATGCATGGTAGGTTAATTGAAGACTAAATTAAATTACTTAATTACTTTTTCATGGCACTGTATCTTGAAATACTCCAACTCCTGTACTCTTGATAATCACCTGTTGTTGACATTTGACAAGATTTGACTGTCATGGAAAAGTTTATTTATTTCCATAATTCCATTCAAAAACTAAAACTTTCATAGATTATAGATTCAGGGCCCACACTTTAAACAATTTCAAGTATTTATTTGTTTATTTTGTACATAATTTGGGTTTCCTACTTATGAAAGCCACAAAATCAAGAATTCAAAAAATTTGAATACTGTTAAGAAATCACCATGTACCGTAATTTCTCGGGTATAATGCGCATTCACCCCCCTCCAAAATTGTCAAAAGTCAATGGTACGCATTATACATAGGTATAGGGGCAAATGGGGAAAAAACTTTCACATTTTATAAATGTATGCTGCCATCTACTGGTTATGAAAAAGCTGTATACTTTCATTCCAAACTGCCACCGCCACCTAGTGGTTATAAAAAAGGTGTAGCCTCCACTTTCATTCCAATATGACAGGGTTACCTATGACTGAATATATGTACATTTGTGCTGATAGGTTTACATACCCTGGCAGAATTTGTGAAATATTTAAAAAAAAAATTTAATATGACTGATGACTGAACAACAGCGGACGACTGGTTAGAGCGTCTGCCTCACAGTTCTGAGGACCGGGGTTCAATCCCCGCCCCGCCTGTGTGGAGTTTGCATGTTCTCCCTGTGCTTATGTGGGTTTTCTCCGGGCACGCCAGTTTCCTCCCACATCCCAAAAACATGCATGGTAGGTTATTTGACAACTCTAAATTGCCCGTAGATGTGAATGGGAGTGCGAATGGTTGTTTGTTTGTATGTGCCCTGCGATTGGCTGGCAACCAGTTCAGGGTGTACCCCACCTCCTGCCCGATGATAGCTGGGATAGGCTCCAGCACGCCTGCGACCCTAGTGAGGCAAAGCGGCTCAGAAATGGATGGATGGATGGATGGACTGAACAACAACCATCATTTTCTTTATGGTTATGTTATGTTTAATGATAATACTTTTCTGAAATGCTTGACCGTTTAATTTGAATCCCATTAAAATAAAATTAAATGTGTTTCACCTGGTGCATGTTTTCTTTAAAGAATTGTACCCATCTTACAAATTCTGCCTGGGGTAATCAAAGATATGAGCACAACTGTGTGTTTTCTAATTTACTAAATAAAACTAGGGTTGTGAATTTCAAAATAAGAGCAAGTAAATTAAAAAAAGGATTAAGTGTTCAAACCAAGTGATTCACTTCAGAATAATTGTTTGAAAAAAACCTAACAAAATACAGATAATACAACATGTTTTGATCAAATGGGTAGAAGCAAAGTCATGCATTGTAAAAATGCATTATACATAGGTAGAAGGGTTTTCCAGAATTTTGAGGTCAATTTAGGGGGTGCATGTTATACATGGGTGTGCATTATTCATGAGAAAAAAAAAAAAAAAAAAGAAAAACATTAAATTCACACAAACCAATAAAAATATGGTACTTTCAAAACGATATGTTAATCTTCAATACTTGGTTGGGAATCCCTTTGCTTTAATCACTGCCCCGATGTGCCGTGGCATTGAGGCAATCAGCCTGTGGCATTGGCTGGGAGTTATGGAAGCCCAGATTTCCATGATGCTTGCGGTCAGTTCTTCTTTGTTTTTGGGTCTGGTGCCCCTCATTTTCCTCTTGATAATACCCCATCGATTCTCAATGGGATTTAGATCCGGCGAGTTGGCTGGCCAGTCAAGCACTGTGATGGCATGGGCATCAAACCAGGTTTTGGTTCTTCTGGGGGTATGGGCAGGAGCCAGGTCCTGCTGGAAGATGAAATTTGCATTTCCATACAGATCCTCAGCAGAAGGAATCATGAAGTTCTCTAAAACATTCTGGTAGACTGTTGCGGTGACCATGGATTTAAGAAAGCAGAGATTACCAACACCTGCACTGGACATTGCACCCCAAATCATGATTGACTATGGATATTTCACACGAGACCTCAAGCAGCTTGGGTTCTGTTCGTCACCCGTCTTCCTCCAAACCCTTGGACCTTGATTCCCGAAGGAAAGACACACTTTACTTTCTTCGGAAAAGAGGACCTCGGATCACTGGCCAACAGTCCAGTCCTTCTCCTTGGCCCAGTTGAGACACTTCCTACGTTGGCTCAGGCTCAGAAGTGGCTTGAACCGAGAAATCAGACAGTTGTAGCCCATCTCCCGGATTCGTCTGAACGTGGTGGTTTTTGAAGCTGTGACTCCTGGCTCGTTCGGGATCTCTGCTAGATTTTTTCATCTTCACTGTTTGATAATCCGCTGAAGCCCACAGTGATCTCTTTTGCTGGTGTATCTTCTCCTGGCACATGCTGTCCTTCCACTAGACTTTACATTGATATGCTTGGACACAGCACTCTGTGAACAGCCAGCCTCCTTAGCTATGCACTTTTGTGGCTTACCCATCCTATGGAGAGTATCAATGATGGTCTTCTGGCCAGTTGTAAAGTCTGCAGTCTTCCCCATATTGAACCCAACTGAGACAATTAAACCAAACTGAAGCAATTTAATCACTGTGCAGGTGCTTTGAGTTTAGTAGATTAGTGTGTGAGACTCAGTTGAAAACATTTATGCCGTGCAAAATTTGGGCTGGTTTATTCACAGTATTCCAATTTTTTGAATTTCTGATTTTATGGGTTTCATGAGCTGGAAGCCCAAATTATGTAAAAATAAACATAAATACTTGAAATTGTTTAAATTGTGGGCCCTGAATCTAAAATCTATGAAAGTTTAACTTTTTGAAATGAATTATGGAAATAAATAAACATTTCCCTGATGTAATTTTTTTTTTGGAAAGGGTCTGTACATCTTCGAAGATAAACACCATCCATTTGAGAGTCTGGTTCTTCAACTTACAAATATGAGTGTTAATGAACTCACCTCAGCCGAGTTGCAGAAGTGTTTGGTCTCATAGTTCTCATTCATTGTGATAACTCCTCGGACATTCTCAGTTTCTACCAGCTGAAAGACAAGAAGGAACAATCAGTCAGAGCACTACACTGTAAGCACTACACTAACCCGTGAAAATGTATTGGCCCCCTTCTCAAATTCTTAGGTTTTTGCATAGTTTCCCCACTTTGTTTAAGATCATCAAACAAATGTAAATATCAGACAAATATAACCTAAGTGAACTTAAAATTCTGTTTTAAAATGATCATTTCATTTATTAAAGAAATAAAACTATACAACGTTACCTGGCCCTGTGTGAAAAGGTAATGGCCCCCTAAACCTATTAACTGGTTGGGCCATCCTCAGCAGCAACAACTGAAATCAAGCAATTTATATAACTGGCAATTAGACTTGACACCGATATGATCGGCTTGATCGGTATTGGCCGATAATTTTATGCTGATCTGCTTTCATGTCATAATTCGCCTCCGCAAAAGACATCTACTGTCATGGGTGTGTGTTCCGGTTTTTGTCTTCCCCCTGTTTCATACACACCTGCTCCTGAGCTTTTTCACCACCTGTGCCTCGTTCACCCTAATTACACCTTGCATTTAACCTCGTGTCTCATTCTTTCTCGTCGTCAGTTTGTTGTACCTTGTCGTCGCGTTCCAGCATTCCTCATTTCCACGTCGAAGACTCACAGTAAGACTAGACCCTGTTCCGATTATCGACCTTGCCTTTTTGCCTCACGTTTTTGGATACTGTTGCCTTTTTTTGGATTGCCTGGCTGTGTACCGACCTCTGCCCGTATATTAAACCTCTCTTTTTTGAAACTGTCCATTTGTTTGGATTCGTGCATTTTTGCATCCTATCCTCTGTTCCGTTCATGACATTCACTCCTTGTCACCATCGTTTACACTATATTTGAAGCCAAAAGCTCGTTTATTTTGAGATTTGTCGCGTGTCTTTTGACGTACTACTGTAAATATCTGCCAGCCAATAAATTATTATTATTATTATTATTTTTTAAACGTTGGCGGTGTGGGAGCTACAACATGCCTGAGACCCTGGATCAGACAACAAGACAAATTTGGTCTTCCACGATTGCACTGTCTGACTACTGCAATAAAATCTTCGCATCCGGTCTTTTACGATCACTGGGCGTTACCTTGTCAACTCAAACGCCACCCGATACACTCGTAACCATGGCGACGACCGCTATGCGTGTATTATAAGCACAAAATCGGGGAAAACGTGTGGTGGTGGTCACCGGTGCTCGGGAGATTACGTTCATTTCAGGATTGCTTGACGTATGTTTACGTACTTTTAATACGATACGGCTCGCAAGCAGGCAACAAAACGTTATGTAGCCTAAGAAGCTAATGCTAGCACGAATGGTTGTACGTAAACATGCTGGCGTTCTGTCGAATCATGCTCTAACGTTTCGGTGTGTTTGAAGTAATTTAATTACAGTAAGTTACCACACATTATTTCTGTCATGTTGTAATGTTGGTTTGACCTGACTGATTAGAATACATGACCTGACTTGAGCAGTGATTTCCAACCTTTATGGAGCGAAGCCACATATTTTACAATTGGAAAATCTCACAGCACACCAACAGACAAAAATGTCACAAAAAGTAGATACACGGTAATTACTGTATGTACTTCCTGCCATCTAATAGAAGAGCATTTATTTGTTCTGTCGGTCACTATGCCTCTCCCTTGCAGAAATGTTTGAATACAGCAAAAAAGGAGGATTTTCAAGCATGAACGGCCTTTTTAAGATCATGCCACTGCTTTTCAATCGGATTCAAGTCTGGACCTGGACTAGGCCACTCCAAAACCTTCATTTTGTTTTCTTAAGCCATTCACAAGTTGACTGGTGTGTGTTTTGGATCATTATCCTTCTGCAGACCCCAAGTGCGCTTCAGCTTGAAGCCACAAAGTGATGGCTGAACATTTCTCCTTCAGGATTGACTGTTAAAGAGCAGAATTCATGGTCCCATCAATCACAGAAAGTTGTCCAGGTCCTGAAGGAGTAAAGCAGCCCAAGACCATCGCACAACCACTACCACGTTTGACTGTTAGTATGATGTTCTTTTTCTGAAATGCTGTGCTACATTTACGCCAGATGTAACGAGACACAGACCTTCCAAAAAACTCAACTTTCACCTCGTCAGTCCATTTAATATTCTCACAAAAGTCTCATCATTCAGATATATATATATATATTTTTTTTGTTGCAAAAGACGAGCCTTTGTGTTCTTTTTGGTCAGCAGTGGTTTTTGCCTTGGAACGCTGCCACGGATGCCATTTTTGTCCAGTCTCTACCTTAATGTTGTGACGACTGACCTTAACTGTGGCAAGGCTAGCCTCCAATTCTTTAAAAGTTGTCCTGAGTTCCTTTGTGCCTTCTGGATGAGTCAGTGCTGTTTTCTTGGGGTAATCTTTGTAGGCTGGCCACTCCTAGGAAGGGTCACCACTGTTTCATGTTTTCTCCATATGAGGATAATGGCTCTCCCTACGGTTCGCTGGAATCCTAAAGCTTGAGAAATGTTTTTTTTTTTTTGAACCCTTTCCAAACCGATGTCCCTTTATTTCTTGACTTTTCTTTAATTGCTTTGGATCATGTCATTTTGTTGCAGCTTTTTTAGATTTTTTTGTAAGACTTGATTTTGTCGGGACAGATTCTGTTTAAGTGACTTCTTGATTGAACAGGTCTGGAGGTAATCAAGCTTGGGGGTGATCAGTGAAAATTAATCAAAAATTGTGATTTGCCACAATTAAGTCATGATTTAACAAGGGGGGGGGGGGGGGGTCATTTTTGTTTCACACAAGGCCAGGTAACTGAATAATTGTTTTTATTCCGGAATAAATGAAATCATTTTAAAACAGCATTTTAAGTTCACTTGGGTTATATGTCTGATATTTACATTTGCTTGATGATCTTAAACATTAAAGTTGGGAAACTGCAAAAATAAAAGAATTTGAGAAGGGGGACAATACTTTTTCACAGCACTGTATATCATATTGTAATGATAACCTCATACAGAGCATAAAATTTGAGAATAAAACAATTTCCCTCAGGCCCAATGTTGAATCATAATACACTGTATGTTTATATTTATTTGAATTGTGCATTCTTCAAAGAATCAGATGCATCTGCAAGAAACTGAAACACAATTTCCAAAGCCCAAGGTAGTGTATTTTGTACTCTCCGCATTTGCCTCAATTGGATGCAGTACATAATCATGTAAATTTACGCATTTTGTTATTTTTGATTATTCATCCATCCATTTTCTGTACTGCTTATCCTCGCTTGGGTCGCGGGCGTGCTGGAGCCTATCCCAGCCATCTTCAGGCAAGAGGTGGGGTACATCCTGAACTGGTCGCCAGCCAATCGCAGGGCACATATGAACAAACAACCATTCACACTCACATTCACAGCTCTGGGCAATTTAGAGTCTTCAATCAACCTACCACACGTTTTTGGAATTTATTTATGTATTATTATTTTTTTAATTGTAAAACGCGTATGAGCATGTAAATGGGAACGTTTGCTGTGTCGTCACCTAATGGTCACATGGCACAAAGCCCATGGAAGTCAATCGAGGCCATGAGTTATCGGGTTATTCAATCTTATTTCCGTTAAATAATAAATGGAAGTGTTGTGTTGCGTTATGGGCTGTACATCAGACAGTACATCAGTTAAATATAGCATTGCTAAAATCGTTATTTGGGACTGTTTTATCTATTTTGTCAAATGGTTTATATGTGCAAGTTTTAACTTGACTTCCTGTTTTAAGCTTGGAGCCTTTTATTTTGAAGGGCACAGGCCGGAACTCAGCATTTTGGCACGAAAAGTAACTTCACACAGCACCAGTGTTTTTATTTAGTTTTTTTTTTTTTTAAATGGATGGAACAAAATGCTATAAAACAATTCCTTACCTACCGATGAGGCACAAGGATAGTGTTTGTGATACTGTGAGACATTTGTAAATTTTTTACCAATTCATTGTGATGTAAAGAGAAGTTTTAGCTCAATGTTAAGCTTTTTTTCTGTCATCGGCTCTTACGTTGGTGTGAAGACTAAAATAAACGCAAAAAAACATCAGTGCAAAAGTGCAACCAAGCGTTTACCTTGTTAACTGTCTCAATGTCAGCATAGACTTATTTTATTGTTTCACCCACCCAATTGACAGAGTTGACCTCACTGAAGCTCTGCGCGGTGTAGGCTGAGGCTTGGAGCGCATCAGATGCTGCACATCGTGAAAGCCCCCTTTAATCTTACTCCATGTGTTGCACTGAAATGACTGGTCATTAATTTTAACAAAGTTAAGACACACTTTGGTCCCACTGACTTCCATTCCTGACCACTAATTTTCAAAAGAACAGAAGAAAGCGATTGGGAGGTGATTGTTGATTCGACAATGCACAGTGACGGTACAGTACATAAGGCCCCAGATGAGCAAAAATGTTGCTAAGAGTAGCAATAGAGGATGTCCACTCCAGAGGTGGGTCGAGTAGCCAAACATTGTACTCAAATTAAGAGTACTGTTACTTGACTATGTGGCTCAAGTAAAAGTAAAAAGTAGCCCTCCAAAAAATTACTTAGAGTAAAAAGTACACAGTGAAATAATTACTCAAGTACCGAGTAAATAGTGAGTAACTTCTGTTTTTTAACCACAGAATGAACAGAACATCAATAAAATAAATTACAAAATAAAATGTGAATGTGCAAATTCTGATGTCGCTGTGTCTGTGTGTGTGTTTGTACAGTCAGAAATACAACAAAACATCTGCAATTTTCTGCACGGTGTTTTCTAAAGTTATAAGTGAGCTGAAATATCCACGTTTGGGAAGACAGTGCCAGAAAAAAATAATCGGATCTACACGATTCACGCAAATGGCCTATTTTCAGTTAAAAATGGCAAATTTCACCGATATCGACTGATTTGCCTGTATGTTCAGTACATTCAATTCAATTAAGTCCCTCCCCGGCCTGCATGGCGCTGCCTGACGCTGGCTGCTCATTGGTCATCCGCTGAAGTACTGGCGAATCGCCAATCACATGGCAGTACGTTCAATGAAGTCCCGCCAATGCCTGCACACTGGCTGCTCATTGGTCATTCGCCAAAGATTCAGTAGTGAATGACAGAATGCTTCAGGAGTTCCATTTCTGCTCCCAGCCGACTCGCTCACGTCGGCGGCCAAGCTCAAACAACGAATCATTTCATAAACTGATTCAGTTCAGTACGTTCACGAAAAAGATCCGCTCACGAGCGAAACAACACTATTTCAGACAGACACCGAAAATGCAGTTTTGGGTCATTTTCGGCAGGCACATTTTTTTGGGGGTGACTCAGAAATTTGTCCTGCCCTGAGTGGGCCAGCGTCTATACGTAGGTGGTGGCCCTGAGCCACCTTTAATGTTTTTGATCGACAACTTTTAATTTCAGCCGACACAAAAGATTTAATGGAAGTCTACAAATCTCTTGACGCCTAGAAGTAAGTGTAAATCATTCAGTTGTTGATTGGAAAATGTTCAGATGGCGAACCATCGCCATACATGACGTGTATTTGCATATTATGAGGCTCATATCCATTTATAATTTGTATACGATAGTAGGCCTACTGAAGAGGTAAAATATCAAAAGTAACAGAGTAAAATCAAGTATTTAAGAGTGAGCTGTAAGTTCCTAATGTGAGATTTATCTTTCTTTCTATCTTTACCTTTGGCTCAAACTGGCATACTGCGATCAAAAGGCACGAAAACGAGGTTTCTTAGTCAATATTACATGTAAATCAATGACTTACAATGTAAATGCGCATGCGCCCAAATTACGTATAATAAAAGTATTGTTAATGCATGCAAGAATCAGGTGAGCTGCAGATTAATATTTATTCTACAACAGGCCAATGTAGAAGAAAACTAGAAAAATACCGTGTTGATTAATTTACAGTCAAAGATAAGCCGGACCTGTTTGGTCATGGATCTGAAGGGCAGCGCTCCAAGCAGAACCGTCTCGTCCACACGGTCAAACCACCTTCGCGACGACACCTTCTCGATGACGACATTGTAGGCTAACGTAGGGTAGAAGAGAAGCCTTGCTAAAACTCCAGCCATAGCTGAGTTATGACCGTGATTTTCTTCGACCCAAATTGTGAGGCATGACTACAATAGTCGTCCGATGAATTTGTGGCCAGCCCCCACATATGCTTGTTCCGGTTGCAACAGGACTTCCAGGTGACCCCTTCAAAATAAACTTCACCTGTACTTAAGAGTTTTTGTTTTTTTTAAATTGTACTTTACTGTGTAACCAGGGGCGGGGCACTTGACCCTCCCTGTAATGTGATTGGACCCCACAGATGATTGACATGTCACGGCACCGCTCGTCTTGTCGAAAGGAACCGTTTGCATTTTGAAATCAGTGACGCCTTTTGACTGCTAGATCCCTCCTGTCCAGTAGGTGGCGCTATGTACCACAAAGAGTTGTAATCCACATTAGGAAAAGAAGACTCGCAACAGAAGAAGATGATTTGCCCCAGAGCCAGTCTACGTCGCGACGTCGGTCTAAAGTAAGTTTTACGGCGGTGTCTTAATGAGTCACTGTTTAAAAAGTGTTCAGCTAGGAGCTAGTTTTGCTAGCAGCCACGGGTATCAAGCTAAAGTTAACATTTTTACATCTCATGGCGGTAAAAACAAAAACCAGTGTATGCAGTGTGCCAGTCTCTCTCGCCCGCTGGCACACGGACAAGTTACATCACATGGTGTCTACAGATGACCAGTGTCAGCTTCTAACAGACACTCCACATTAACGTGCGCATCTAATTCGGATTGCTGCTTATATTTACGTGTTTCTCCAATGATTTTAGAGGAATGAAACTAGTAGACAATCGGCCAGCTAGCTGTTTCATGCTCTGTTGGCTAAAATGAAATGTGACGGAGGGTGGGGGATTATCCTGAGCGTTTTGCCCTTTATGTCTCTAAATGTTTGTTTGTTTAAAAGCTTTCAAACGGACACCGCTACAGTTTCAAAAGTGTTGATGTTGCATTTTTCTTCTTCGATGCAGAATCCTATTTCATGCATAATGTACTGCACAACAGAACTAAACTAAACACTTTAAGACAAACTAGTGGAGTGAGAGTTTTTTCAAAGAAAACTTCAGGACTGAAGTGCTGTTAATGAGTTTCACAAGTGTAACTTGTTTAAAAAGGATAAATACTGTAATTTCATTCTGCCTTTATATTTTAGAGTTTGATTTCTGAAATTTGACCAGTATCACCAATTTAGCTTGTTTAAAATAAGTATAGCAAGTGAGTAATTCAAGTGAATTTTGTCTGTTTTATTTAATTATTTGATTCAAGAAGTCTGCCTTTTTATTTCATATTTCTTAATGTTTCTCATATCTCTCTCTCTATCTATATATATAGATATAAATATATCTATATATTTATAGATATAGATATCTCTCTCTCTCAACTGTTTTCAACTGCATAAAGGCTTTTGTATTACTGGGCTACAATTCCAATGAAATTGGGACGTTGTGTTAAACAAATAGAGAATACAATGATTTGCAAATCATGTTCAACCTCTATTTAATTGAATACACTACAAAGACAAGATCTTTAATGTTCAAACTGATAAACTTGATAGTTTTTAGCAAATAATCATTCACTTAGAATTTTATGGCTGCAACGCATTGCAAAAAAGACTGAGAAAGTTGAGGAATGCTCATGAAACACCTGTTTGGAACATCCCACAGGTGAACAGGCTAATTGGGAACAGGTGGGTGCCATGATTGGGTATAAAAGGAGCTTCCCTGAATTGCTCAATCATTCACAAGCAAAGATGGGGCGAGGTTCACCTCTTTGTGAACAAGTGTGTGAGACAATAGTTGAACAGTTTTTAGGACAATGTTCCTCAACGTACAATTGCAAGGCATTTAGGGATTTCATCATCTACGGTCCATAATATCATAAAAATTTTAAGAGAATCTGGAGAAATCACTGCATGTAAGCGGCAAGGCCGAAAACCAACATTGAATGCCCGTGACCTTCGATCCCTCAGGCGGCACTGCATCAAAAACCGACATCAATGTGTAAAGGATATCACCACATGGGCTCAGGAAAACTTCAGAAAATCAATGTCAGTAAATACAATTCGGCGCTACATCCGTAAGTGCAACTTGAAACTCTACTATGCAAAGCACAAGCCGTTTATCAACAACACCCAGAAACGCCACCGGCTTCTCTGGGCCCGAGCTCATCTAAGATGGACTGATGCAAAGTGGAAAAGTGTTCTGTGGTCCGACGAGTCCGCATTTCAAATTGTTTTTGGAAATGTGGATGTCGTGTCCTCCGGGCCAAAGAGAAAAAGAACCATCCGGACTGTTGTGGACGCAAAGTTCAAAAGCCAACATCTGTGATGGTATGGGGCTGTGTTAGTGCCAATGGCATGGGTAACTTACACATCTGTGAAGGCACCATTAATGCTGAAAGGTACATACAGGTTTTGGAGAAACATATGCTGCCATCCAAGCAACGTCTTTTTCATGGACGCCCCTGCTTATTTCAGGAAGACAATGCCAAACCACATTCTGCACGTGTTACAACAGCGTGGCGTTGTAGTAAAAGAGTGCGGGTACTAGACTGGCCTGCCTGCAGTCCAGACCTGTCTCTTATTGAAAATGTGTGGCGCATTATGACGTGTAAAATACGACAACGGAGACCCCGGACTGTTGAACAGCGGAAGCGTTACATCAAGCAGGAATGGGAAAGAATTCCACCTACAAAGCTTCAACAATTAGTGTCCTCAGTTCCCAAACATTTATTGAAAGGTGATGTAACACAGTGGTAAGCATGACCCTGTCCCAGCTTTTTTGGAACGTGTTGCAGCCATAAAATTCTAAGTTAATGATTATTTTCTAAAAACAAAGTTTATCAGTTTGAACAATATATATAGGTTGAACATGATTTGCAAGTCATTGTATTCTGTTTGTATTTGTTTAACACAACGTACTAACTTCATTGGAATTGGGGTTGTATTTTTCTGTGAAATAAATTTGGGTTGCGACTTAATGACTAAGTAAAATCTTTGGTCCTTAGGCAAAACCAGTTGGGAACCACTGAGTAGGTGAAAGTTTGAATATTAAACTTACATCTACAGTGGTCTATTTCCCCTGACATTTTTTAGGCTTGAAGTGGGGATTTGATAACATTGTGCAATTAAGTGATGCCAAGAGTAAAAAAATTGGCCCCTTTTTTTTTTTTTTTTTTTTTTTTCATAGGGTCCGCTGAGAAATGAAAAGCCAGGGGGACAAGAGATAAATTCTTTTTAAAAAGAAGCAAGTCAGATAACGCCAAGGTGGACAGAGAGTGCGAGTGAATAGCTTGTGTGCGTGGGTAATTGTGTGTGAGTGGGTTACTCTGTGATTGAAAAATTGTTGCACTTTTGTTTGTGTATATTTTGTTGTAAACGTTAATAAACTTGAATTTATGCGCACAAACCATCTTCTGTGTGCTTAGTATGTATATTGCAACATTTAGAGACTGCAATTCATTGGTCGAAAAACTCATTCATCGTCATAGTCTGTGGACCCCCTGAAATAGCCTTCGCCACCCATAGGATAAAAGTCTAGCTCCGCCACTGCCCCCCCCAAAAAAGCTTGTACAACTAAGTGCAGGTTTCATAGTAACTATATGGCGAGTTGCAGTTTCAAAGTATGCTGAAAAAACTTGATTTTCCTGAATGTGATAGCGCTGGGAATTTTTTTTTTTTTTTAAGCTTGACGAAGGTCCCCTTACATTATTCTTTCAGACCTGCATACATACAGTACTTGACTCTCATACTGCATGTATCATACAGTTGACAAGATCACTGATTATCATGGTAGTAATTTAGAAAACAATGAGAAATAAGACTTCAAACATCTGCAAAAGTCTGGAGATGCCGGCAGAATACTCACACTTAATATTATTGTACTCAACTCTAAGATAACAAAACTGAACAGAAGTTGACCTTAAGTACCAACTTCTTCCTGATCAAAGAAAATATTATATAGCTAAGTAAAAGTATGAGCCTAGGTTTCCCACTCTTTAGTGATAGAAAAGTCATAATTACATGAAATTTATTTTTCATATTTGCTTAGAAATGTAATAAAAGCCATATGTGAACTGCTGTTTGTTCAAATATTGATTCTCAGCGACTTTGTTTTGTTTACATTTTGAGATTTTATCACTTTAACCATCCTGTCTTAAATGTTAAAGCATCAACATGGGACAGATTAACATCTTAGACACATTGCAAAAAGGTGGGGAGAAAGAAAATCAAATGTAACACAGTGTGTAAAACTACACAATGAACTGGAATATATTTTACAAAATGTGCAAATTACATTACATGTGGTTGTTTAACCTTTAGATTCCATATCTTCAGAAAGTTAACTAGTTAGCTTTTGCTAATAGAAAAATAACATGACGATAGATTTTCTTTACATCTTTGTCAACATTTAAAAGGTAGCATTAGGATAACTTAGCTTGGCTTGTTTCTTCTTTTGTACAGCGACCGACTTGGAAACATCTGTGTGATAGCACTGCTGGAAGCAGCAAGGAACCTCCTTCATAACCAATTTAAGATACTGTATTATTACCTTCATTTACATTTAAATGCAGATAGCGTCATAAGATAGTGCCATCTATTGAGAGACTTGGATATATATAAAAAAAAAAAAAAAAGTTTTGGAATTTGAGTTAATAACTAAACAACCTAAACACAAGGATTGCAATATAATGGACTATATATAATGGAGGCAGTCTTGTCCAGAGGTGAGACGTCAAAGTTTGGTGATGGTAGAGTTCAGGATGTGCTGTTGGATCTTGGGGTTAGAGGCCTTGGACAAGTCTCGCTGTCAAAAACGCAAAGCAGGACAATATTAGAGGCGAAGGGACGAGTCATTATCACACTGCTTTTTCTGTGAAAAGCAACAAAATGTTTGTTGCACCTACAAATATTCAGTTTCTCTGTCTGAAAAGCCTGACTGGATTCATTTGAAGGCAGGCTTTTCACCTGATACCCCTTGACCAGGTTAGATTTATCTGGGTAAGTGGTTTAAAATTTGTGCGCAATACAGTAGAACATCCAAAGTTATTTGCCCCTAAAGTTTAACAATTTGGAATACGACTTTTTTTCAAATATATCATCTATCGTTAAGGCCTTTTCGCGCTGCACTTGGCAACGAGCAAGGCGCTGTCGACTTTGCCCATTCATTTTGTACAGTGTGTGCAAAGGGGGCGTGTCGCAGCGCGGCAAGTGCAGACAGAGGGCAGCTCACGTGACACGACACGCACTCAAATAGAAAAATGCTCTCTCCTGGAGCGGCGTCACGGTGACGTCAGAAAGTGCCTCCAATATGAGGGGCTGGCGGAGTGATTTTTGAGTGCCATTTTGGCGGACTTGTATCTTAAACGGCAAGGGGAAAATGGAGAGTCATAAATGCCATTGTCCTGAAGCTATCCTGAGCTTCAGGACAATAGACAAATGATATACCGAGACCTCTCTGCAGGAGGCTTTCAAACTTCGCCCTGCTCAGCCTGAAATACATCTAAAAGTGTTTGCCGTGGAACTATAGCTCACGAACTAGCTTATAAACTCGGAGATCCTGTTGTAAAATTAGTATGGGATGCGTTGCACACATTCCCTTTTTTAGTTGCTGCGTCACCTCCTCCTCCTTAAAATAAGCAAAGTCAAGGCTTTATTTTGCAAGAATTACAAATACATATTGCAGAGTTGTGGTCTACTCAGTGGGGAAAGCCTCTGACCTCCTTGGCGGCTGCTACGGTTGGCAATGGCCGCATCGGGGTGCCGTTGTCCTTGCGCTCTGCCATGAACCTTTCACACTGAGGAAGTGTGGTGTGAAAAGGTCTCAACACAGATCAGTGCATCAATAGGCTTAATAGGCAATTTTCTGAGGACCCGGGTTCAAATCCAGCCTCACCTGTGTGTATTTTGCATGCTCTCCCCGTGCCTGCATGGGTTTTCTCCGGGTACTCCGGTTCCCTCTCACATTCCAAAAACATGCATGGTAGGTCGATTCAAGACTAAATTGCCCGTAGGTGTGAATGTCAGTACGAATGGTTGTTTGTTTATATGTGCCCTGCGATTGGCTGGCGACCAATCCAGGGTGTACCCCACCTCTTGGCCAAAGATAGCTGGGATAGGCTCCAGCACACCAGCGACCCTAGTGAGGACGCGCAGTTCGGAAAATGGATGGATGAATCAAGTCACCGACAAGCAACCAAGATTTCTGGCTCTTACAGACCCGTAACCTCTTCTTTAAGAGGATCCTCTGTCCTCCACTCGTGACCTGTATTAATGGCACCTGTTTGAACTCGTTATCAGTATAAAAGACACCTGTCCACAACCTCCAACAGTCACACTCCAAACTCCACTATGGCCAAGACCAAAGAGCTGTCAAAGGACACCAGAAACAAAATTGTAGAGCTGCACCAGGCTGGGAAGACTGAATCTGCAATAGGTAAGCAGCTTGGTGTGAAGAAATCAACTGTGGGAGCAATTATTAGAAAACGGAAGACATACAAGACCACTGATAATCTCCCTCGATCTGGGGCTTCAGACAAGATCTAACCCCATGCGGTCAAAATGATCACAAGAACGGTGAGCAAAAATCCCAGAACCACACAGGGGGAGCTAGTGAATGAGAGCTGGGACCAAAGTAACAAAGGCTACCATCAGTAACACACTATGCCGCCAGGGACTCAAATCCTGCAGTGCCAGACGTGTCCCACTGCTTAAGTCAGTACATGTCCAGACCCGTTTGAAGTTGGCTAGAAAGCATTTGGATAATCCAGAAGAGGATTGGAAGAATGTCATATGAAACTAAAATACAACTTTTGGGTAAAAACTCAACTGTTTGGAGGAGAAAGAATGCAGAGTTGCATGCAAAGAACACCATACCTACTGTGAAGCATGGGGGTGGAAACGTCATGCTTTGGGGCTGTTTTTTCTGCAAAGGGACCAGGACGACTGATCCGTGTAAAGGAATTAATGAATGGGGCCACGTGTTGTGGGATTTTGAGTGAAAACCTTCCATCAGCAAGGGCATTGAAGATCAGAATCAGAATCATCTTTATTTGCCAAATATGTCCAAAACACACAAGGAATTTGTCTCCGGTAGTTGGAGCCGCTCTAGTACAACAGACAGTCAGTTTACAGAACACTTTGGGGACATAAAGACATTGACAAAAAACAATTGTGCAAAAAGATGCAGAGTCCTCTAGCACTTAGAGCAGTTCGAACGACTAATATTGCAATAGTCCGGTGCAATGACCATTGTGCAAAGGGCGCTGAGACTTCAAGGAGTGTATGCGGTTTAAAGTGACGAGTAGTGCGATCATCTGGGACAATGTCGGTTGTGCAAATGTTACAGATACTCCTCAATCAGTGTGCAAATGGAGCAGATGCTACTCTGGCATGAGTGGCCAGTATATGCAAATAGTGCGGCATGGCGAGACAACTACAGTGAGTGCACGAGTAATACATAATTGGCCCCACAGAAATGTGACAACGAACTCAAGTCAAAAACTTTCCAGCTTGTTGTAATGGAATTATAGGTTAGGTGTTTAAGAAGTTGATCGCAAGAGGGAAGAAGCTGTTGGAATGTCTACTAGTTCTAGTTTGCGTTGATCGGTAGCGCCTACCTGAAGAAGGAGCTGGTGACCGGGGTGCAGACGGTCCGAGAGGATTTTGCACGCCCTTGTCTTAGTTCTGGCAGCGTGCAAGTCCTCAATGGTGGGTAGGGGGGGTACCGACAATCCTTTCAGCAGTTTTGATTGTCCGTTGCAATGCATGAGAATGATCCCAAACACACTGCCTGGGCAACAAAGGTGTGGCTTCGTAAGAAGCATTTCAAGGTCCTGGAGTGGCCTAGGCAGTCTCCAGATCTCAACCCCATGGAAAATATTTGGAGGTAGTTGAAAGTGTTGCCCAGCGACAGCCCCAAAACATCACTGATCTAGAGAAGATTTGCATGGAGAAATGGGCCAAAATACCAGCAACAGTGTGAAAACATTTGACCTCTGTCATTGCTCAGCTGACGTCTCGGATTCTCCCGTGTCTCTCCCTAAGTCTGCCCCCTCTACCAGTATGACCTTGAAAGACAGACAAACCTGCGAGCAATATTCCGAGATTTGAACCTAAACCCTACGGCTCCCATGACAGGGCAGCATACCTTAAAGACATTGACTTTTACCTTAAGATTTCCATTCGCTATCACTGAGGATAAACTTTACCTGATCAAGGTCACGTCTAGTTGAGAAGTGAGTAGCGAGTAGCTTAATTGAGCGACAACCCACACAAGCATCCACAAAATGAAGTATGGTCTACACAGTGAGGCCAAGCAGGTCTAACCTCCGTGACAGCATCCTCGCTACACCAAGTCCGCCAACGCAGATGCTCAACCAAGGCACCGACAAAACCGAACAAGCTGCTTTGCCGCCAACTAATACCATAACGACCGAAATAAAATGCATCCACACCGCCCCCACCAGTGACGCTCGTAGCCTTGCTACTATCGAGACACAACTTTGGGAATTCCAGTATGAAATCCCCACCACACAACAACGGATAGCTAACGAAGTAACCAATTCCTGGTCTCTAAGCAACACGCGAAGGGTAGCCATTTTAGTTCTCAACATTTGCTGTGTAGCTTTAAACCAAACTACACAGAGCATCTGGTAGGGCAACACTTGCGTCCGAGTCACTACTCCCGTGGTAGTCTCCTATAATGACAGCAATCCTGATCTGTATCTGTCGCCAAATTTGCACGTGCATCCTCACAAAAGACATCCATTACTTGTGTCCCAAGTAAGCCGTTCATCCGAGATGTAGTGGGTGGGATTTGTGGCCTGCATCCCATGAAGGATAGGTCGCAGTGTAGAGCAGAAGCTACACCCTGCTACCAGGTCACTACTACTCACGTGGAGATTGTTGGTACCAAATGGCGCGTTAACACACCAGCCCTAAGTGCAACTCTGAGTTACGACCACCACAACTAGACTTGCCTTGCCCAATCACACCATGTGGGTCGACGTCCCCAGAGATGCCATTTGGCATATTGAGGACGTCGACCTCTACCACACGTCAGCCAACAATTATGAGGGCAAAATTTGAAGGAACTCAGGGGATTGCATCACATAGATTGACAAGACTCTACGCGTCATTAGCGCTTACTCTAAAACACCCGAGCCCCCGTTCATCCACTCCTGGTCCGCAGCAGATAACGTCTTAATAGCCTTGGTCACCCTCGGTTACTGCATGACCTTTGGCATCACCTGCCTGCTGTATCGAAAGACCCAAAACTTGCAGTCTTTTAAATCAGTGCACAAATGTGCGGCCCAAAATCTTCCGTAGGAAAAGAACGGCTGAACCCGAACCTCTACACACCCTTTTGAATCTAGACTAGGATTTCATTCCGTCATCAAGATTAGAACCTCTACTGAGCACCTTACTTCTACTTGATTAATTAGGTTCTACACCTGACTGTTATTCTCCCTGTGTACCAAGTTGAAGGTTGCTTCTTTTTCTTCTTTAGAGCCTTGAGTTTCTCCTTTGGTTTTTTGGTTTTGTTTGATTTTTACTGAGAACTCTCCACATAGTTAGTGTTGACCCTTAGTATTAGCTTCTCCTCTGCCCCAAATTACTCTACTCACTGCCATCCCAACATATATCTACATATAGGTCTCTCCACACACATCTATACTCACATATAGGCACACTTTGAGTAAGAAGTTGTCATCGACAACTGTTATGGCCGAAAGGGGGGAATATTATTATTACAGTATATTTGGTATTTGCATTGTTGTGTGTGTGCCGCCTTCCAAGGAGACGTTGCCTTGATCCGCCAACGAAGGGGGGCTATGCAGCGAATATGCCCTGACGGAACATGGTGCCATCATAAACGCCCACAACTGTTAAACTCTGCATTCCTCCCTGCTGGCCCGTTGAGCCAGACTGTCTTTGGAAGACTGCTTAATGTCACCCGGACCGTAAACGAATTAAAAGTTAATTAACAACTAATTAAACAATTACCACTGAACTAAGATGCCAAACAAAAGTGCAGCAAACCTACTGTTCAAAGCAACATTTGCTCCTTTGAAATGCCTACACGGCGCTGCCAAGCGTTTTATCTGGGACAATTGGTGGAACGCAAGTGACACCCGCTGGCGGTGGAGAGTTACTGCAAGCCAAGAGCTGTGCCACAGATTTCACCGAATGTAACTCTGTTTGATATTTTACGAACTTTGCATGAATGCTCCCAGTATGAATCATGACACCAATCTCACTAATGATTGTTTGCCACAGGTCTGATGTCAAATCTGTTTGTCAACTGAATCAGATGAGATGTTTCACCTCACACAACACAAATGTCACATCACAAATATGTAGTGCTCTTAGCCACCACATCAAATTTAAACACTCTTTGCATTGATTAACCAGGGTGTGTGCGTGACAATGCAAAGCTGGGAACCGATTTTTTTTTAATCTAAGATCCAATAATTAATTTCTTATTTCCACTGGTTTTAAAACCACAAATAAGCCGAGGATGAAAATTAATAGTAAAGAGGCACGGTCTGTCTTCCTTTTGGTCCCTGGGCCAAAGGCCGGAGCCTCTTAGTTCTGGGCCTCTCGTCACTCCAACTTGCTGAAAAAAACTGGCCGCACAGCCAGGGAGCCCCACCTCTCACCACGAGGTGGCGGAGACGGGCTCAACCTTCCTCACAGCGCCGACGAGCGCGGAGAACAGAAGCACTCTGCCATGCCCCGAAACTACACTTTTGTGTGTGTGTGGGGAAGGGAAGGAAGTGTGGCGCAAGTCTTCTCTGAGCCCGTGACGAACACCGTCACCAAGGAGCTCCCATTCGGCACCCCGGCCCATCCATAGGGAAGAGCGACCCGCCAGCCTAAATTCTGTTCTACGCAATTGCAGCTTGCTGTTTCCTAGGTACAAATTGGTGCATAATTGGATTATAATAACAGAAATTCCCAGCGCATTCTCACTTCACAACTACATCACAAGTTCGACCTGCTTTACGAATGTTTACCTGTACCCTTTGTAATCAAGCCCCAATGCATAGTTTCCCTGTAGTTTTCCCTTTTAGATTTAATACAATTTTCTATAAAATTCCACTGTTTATCGTATTTTTGTGTTTGAGTGCAACAATAAACCAGTGTAATCTAGAACTCTTATTTCATCCATGTAGAAAACCTTCCGGAATAGAGATCGATTAGAGGTTTTCGTCACTTTTCCTAAAGTTCAGGAATATAAAAAGAGACGTGGTGCCCTTTTTACGGGACAAAAATATTTTGATTATAACATTAAACGTAAAATCGAGCTAAACCGGAAGCAACGCAGGCGTCGCTTCTGGCATATTCTTTTCCTAAATTAATTACAGTGGTTCACCACTGTTCTATATTTTCGCCGTTTGTGGCTAATGGCTCTCACTGTGGTTTGGTGGACTCTCAAAGCTTTAGAAAGGGCTTTATACCCTTTTCCATACTGATAGATCTCAATTACGTTCTCTCATTTGTTCCTGAATTTCTTTCGATCTCACCATGATGTCTACCTTTTGAGGATCTTTTGGTCTACTTCACTTTGTCGGGCAGGTTCTATTTAATTTATTTCTTCATTGAGAACAGGTGTGGCAGTATCAGGTCTGGGTTTGTCTAGAGAAATTGAACTCGGGGGTGATAAACCACAGTTACGTTTTAATTGGGGGGGGGGGGCAATTTTGTTTAAATAGTGATGTCATATTTGGTTAGGACAAATCTTTTGAGTATTTCTTTCCTCCAGAAGTGCACAAAGTGCAGTTAACTCAAAATAAAAAAAACAGTATCAGACTTGGAGTAGGAGGGTATCTGATTGAAAAACAAAATCGTGCATCCCTCGTAAAAACTCAACTTTATGATATACGTCCTCCTCACTTATGAAAGAATAGCGTTTGTTGATTTTTGTTCTTACAGTGGATAACTTCATTTTACACTTGTGTGAAACTAACTAATGTCAAAACGTAACAAGTGTTCAGGCGCTTGCATCACCGACTGGACTTGGTTTGCACGGCACCCACTGCAAGATGGCACAGGGACGGCACAGGGTTGCCCATATTTGATACTGGTTGCTAAGCGACTGACCACAAATAAGCCTAGTTCCTTTTCCCTCTGACATACAGTAAAGTATGCTACAGCTCTGCAATATGGATTTGTCACAGGTACAACAGAACACAATGTCATTGCTTATAATAGGGAGGAGGAGGAGCACAAGGAGAAGGAGGAGACAAGCAGCAGCTAAAAAAAAAAACGTAATGGGTTGAGCCGTTCCTAATGGCATGACAGGATCTGGGGGAGTTTAGGTTCATCTGTTGGCCCAAACCCCGGGGATTAACATTTGCCAAGCATTGGATTGTTCACCCACAAATATAAGTATTAAATTAATAATTACATTTTCTCCTTCATGCTCATTTCACTGTCATACTTCGCCCAAAACCTTGGCTGTTGTCACTCTGAACTGAATGCCACTGTCTCTACTTTTGAGATGCACCGAGATGTTGTCACCGCCTGCTTTTGAACACTGAACACTTTTCGATTTGGGCGCTGCCAGCCTCAGCACGTATACAGTGAATGGGTGGGTCAAAGGCGCACTGCCCTCTGTCAAATGCTGTGTGAAAGGAAGGGGCTTTACACTTAAAAAGACCCTGGCGATTAAAGTTAAGACTTATTGTTGGTATCAGGAGTTAAGTGAACCACTGTTGTTTTTGTACTTAACAGTTAGGAACATTAAAATGGTTCCCAAACATTGCATGTACAGTTAAAGGTTTTATGTATTATTTCTATTTCCAATACTTTCTACGGATGGGAACGTTTTTTTTTTTTTTTTTTTTTTTTCAAAAATTTGAGGTCATGGACCGACAAAGATTTTGCTCAGTTGAAAATCTTACACATTTTACACTATAAGTGACATTGTATTTTAACATTAACATTCCACTGAGGCATAGTGTAAGAACTATGTCTTTTTTTAAAAAGGCATGGTATTACTACAGCAGGCCAGATGGAGTTATTTCTTAAGACAAAACTACATGCTTTAATTTAGAGGCATGCAATCAACTCAAAGGGATTAGTGGGAGACACTCTAGGGTTAGGAAATTAACACAACTTGACAGAACACTTTCAGTGTTCACCAAGTCCCTCTAAAAGGCAATTTTACATAATCAGACTTTGTATACCTGAGAGACACAACGCGAAACGCAAAGTGAAAGCAAAGCAAAAACATAAAGACAAAAGTGCTAATTACCACAAACTGTGAATATGTGCTGGCAACTGAGTTAAGGCTGATGTTACATTGTGGACTAGCGGGGGTCAGCAATGCAGTACTCGGAGGGGTTCCCTTCAACTGAGCACTCTCTTTTTTACAGTCATACACTTTTGGATGGCGAGGTTTACCGCCACAAATCCTTTGTGCAGGACCCTGGAAGAGACACAGTGGAAGAGACTTGTTAAAAACACGGGCTGAACTGAACACCTCTCCATTGTTTCTAACCTTTAACTTGATTTTACAAAATAAATAACACAAGCCTAAACAAAGGATGGCACAAATTTAGTGACACTTCACAAGTGATATGGAGCCTAACCCCACCTGAGATTTCTTTTTAATTGCCAGTCAGTCGCATGAGAGGTCGTCAGGGATCTACAGTACCATAATTTCTCATGTATAATGCACATACCCAAAAAAAAAATAAAAAAAAAAATCATCAAGTCAATATTGCACATTATGCATACGGTAGGTATAAGGAAAATTTAAGAAAAAAAAAACAAATCTTCCGCATTGTATAAATGTATACTGCGACCTAGGGGTAATAAAAAAGGTGTACACTTTGATTTGCATTTACACATTTATATATGGTGAGTACGGAAAGTATTCAGACCCCCTTAAATTTTTCACTCTTTGTTATATTGCAGCCATTTGCTAAATTCATTAAATTTCATTTTTTCCTCAATGTACACACAGCACCCCATATTAAATAAACAAAAACTGAAATATCACAGCCATAAGTATTCAGACCCTTTGCTGTGACAATCATATTTAACTCGGGTGGTGTCCATTTCTTTTGATCATCCTTGTGATGGTTCTACACCTACATTGGAGTCCAGCTGTGTTTGATTATTCTGATTGGACTTGATTAGGAAAGCCACACACCTGTCTATAGAAGCCCTTACAGCTCACAGTGCATGTCAGAGCAAATGAGAATCATGAGGTCAAAGGAACTGCCTGAAGAGCTCAGACACACAATTGTGGCAAGGCACAGATCTGGCCAAGGTTACAAAAAAATGTCTGCTGCACTTAAGGTTCCTACGAGCACAGTGGCCTCCTTAATCCTTAAATGGAAGACGTTTGAGATGACCAGAATCAGAATCCTCTTTATTTTCCAAGTATGTCCAAAAAAAAAAAAAAAAAAAGAAGGAATTTGTCTCCGGTAGTTGGAGCCGCTCTAGTACGACAACAGACAGTCAATTGACAGAGAACACTTTGGAGACATAAAGACATTGACCAAAAAAAAAAAAAAGTCACTGAGCAATAAAGGGTTGTTAGTTGCCTGGTAATCTGGTAATGCCGGTACGTTTTTAATTTTTTTTTTGACAATTGTGCAAAAGATGCAGAGTCCTCTAGCACTTAGAGCAGTTCGAATGACTAATATTGCAATAGTCCGGTGCAATGACCATTGTGCAAAGGGCGCAGAGACCGAGCCCGTCCTAGAGCTGGCCGTCCGGCCAAACTGAGCAATTGGGGGTGAAGAGCCTTTCTGAGAGAGGTTTAAAAAAAAAAAAAGAACCCAAAGATCACTGTGGCTGAGCTCCAGAGATGGGAGAAAGTCAACCATCACTGCAGCCCTAACCTTTTCATCACTTGAGGAGCTGCTGCAGATTGAAGCAGAACAGAGGGCAAGTGGCCTTGCTACCAGCACGGTCGAGCTTCGTCTCAGTGCTTTTAAAAATCATTCATTCATATCGTCACTAGGGTCGCAGGCGAGCCTATCCAAGCTGACTCTGGCCGAGAGGCGGGATGCACCCTCAACTGGTCGCCAGCCAATCACAGGGCACAAAGAACCATCCACACTCACTTTCACACCTACGGGCAATTTAGAGTCTTCAATTAACCTACCATGCATGTTTTTGGGATGTGGGAGGAAACCGGAGTACGGAGAGAAAACCCACGCAGGCATGGAGAACATGCAAACTCCACACAGGGGAGGCTGGATTTGAGGGTCCTCCGAACTGTGAAGTAGATATCCTAACCAGTTGGCTTTGAAAATAATAAAGAAAAGAAAAAAGGTAAGAATTATATTAGTGCATGCACATAGAGCAGAATTAATTCTCGGAAAAGCCTAATAAAATACAGTTAATGTTTAACGCAAATCAATGCTGTGCATTATACACGGGTAGAAGCATATTCCTGATTCTTTTTTTTTTTTTAGGTCAACTTTGGGGGTTCACATTATACGGGAGAGCGTATTATCCACAAGAAATTATGGTATATGGCCAAAACTATTTGCTCACCTGCATTGACTCACATACATGTATGAATGTAAATGACACACCATTCCTAATCCATAGGGTTTAATATGACATTGGTCCACCCTTTGCAGCTATAACAGTTTCAGCTCTTCTGGGAAGGCTGCCCACAAGGTTTAGTAGCGTGTTTATGGAGCTTGCTTTGTGCACAGTCATGTTGGAAGAGGCCAGCTCCAAACAGTTCCCACAAAATTGCAAGGAATAAATTGTCAAAAATCTCAAGCATTCAGAGTTCCTTTCACTGGAACTAAGGGGCTAAATCCAGATCCTGAAAAAAACCCTGACACCATAATCCCCCCTCCACCAAACTTTAGACTTGGCACCATGCAGTCAGACAAGTACCGTTCTCCTGGCAACCGCCAAATCCAGACTCATCCATCAGATTGCCAGATGGAGAAGCATGATTCGTCACTTCAGAGAATGTGTTCAGTGCTCGAAAGTCCAGCGGAGGCGTGCTTTACGCCAATGCATCTGACGCTTTGCATTGTACTTGGTGATGTATGGCTTGGATGCAAAGGCTCGGCCATGGAAACCCATTCCATTGAAGCTCTCAGCACACTGTTCTTGACCTAACCTGAAGGCCAGATGAAATTGAAGGTCTGCAGCGATTGACTCAGCAGAAAGTTGGCAACCTCTTCGCACTACGTGCCTCAGCATCTGCTGACCCAGCTCCGTCAGTTTACACGGCCAACCGCTTTGTGGCTGAGTTGCTTTCATTTCCACATGCTTATAAAACAGGTGACAGTTGACTGTGGAATATTTAGAAGCAGGAACATTTCATGACTGGACTTTTTGCATGTGTGACATCCTATCAGAGTTCCACGCTGGAATTCCTGAGAGCGACCATTATGACCCATTATTTCACAAACGTTTGTAGAAACAGTGCATGCCTCGGTGCTTGATTTTAAAGACCTGTGGCCATGGAAGTGACTGGAACACCTGATTCCGATTATTTGGATAAGTAAGCAAATACTTTGGGCTAAATCTCGCAAATACTATTGAAACGCTTAAATACTTGTATTAGTATATTATATTAGTACTAGCCCGCGACCCTAGTGAGGATAAGTGGTATAGAAAATGGATGGATGGATATCAGTAATATTGCAGTATGATGTGAGAGGATTTTAGCTGTGTGTGTGTATGTAGGCGTAAGTGTATTTCACTTGTCTAAATGTTACTAACTGGTGTGTCTTAAAGACCCAGGTAAGTCATTTTTGTGGGTTTTCCAAAATATATTAAATATTTTTAAAATACTGAAAACATGCAAAGACTGAGAACAATACAGAACTGAATTGTATTGCTTAAAACTCCCTTTTCACCATCTTCAGCTGGACGAATTTTTGGGGCGAGGTTAAAAATCAGCCCCGTGATGAAAGCGGGCTGGGATAATTAAATATATTGTCCTTGTAGTGTATTCAATTAAATATAGGTTGAACATGATTTGCAATCATTGTATTCTGTTTTTATTTTTTTTAACACAATGTCCCAACTTCATTGGAATTGGGGTTGTAATATCAAACCCATAAAGTTGAATTAAAATGTTATGCATTTTCTTTTCACTAGGGTAGGTTACAATTTCACAAGAGAGCTTCAGAACATATTTGCTTACATTGCATATGCTAGTGTTAGTTGGTTATTTGAATTTGAGTTGATTGACCAATATTTTTAGTTGTAGTTTAACTTGTTCGCGGTCTCAATGCTGACATAAAACATATTTATTGTTTTATTTCAATGATTCTGACTTCGGTGCAGTGCCAAACCATGGACACATAGCAAAGAGTGTTAAACTTAAATGGGAGACTTGTTGGGTCATTGATATTTTCCCAAGCTCGTTATAAACTTACCTGCCTGAGAGCACCGCTCGGCCCACTCAGAAGACTGAGGATTGAATGACGTGATGTTCCAGCTCCAAGTAGTTGGCTTCATTATGCACGACTCAGACACCATTCAGCATGTATCGGTACTCTTTTATGGACTGGACAAAGACTAAAATGTATGTAAAAATAAATAAATCGCTGACCATCACGCTCATTTATTCGTGGCAGCCAAAACCGATCATGATTAAACTTTGATTAATTGTGCAGCCAAAATATGGAATTTATTTTGTTTTGTAATAGAAGAATAGGTATTTTGTTATAGTCAGCCAGATCGGCGAGGGATGGAAAGTCATCAATGTCCTTTCACCATCGTTCCTTTCATACTGTGTTGCGTGTTTTTGTTTGCACATTAAAGGCAAAAGTCCTGTTTTTGTTCCTCATTTAAGATAACACCATTCAAGCAAGTTTTTCCTCATGTTTTTGAGATTGTAGGGTGAAAGCTGCAGCTGGCTACTTGTGTGGACTAAATGGGTGGCAACAATGGGGAAATGAAATGCCAGTATTTCAAGCGTTATAGCCCATCGGGGAAAAAACAAATAAAACAACTATGAACTCGTTTGTTTTTGGAACGGTGAATTTCATTGAAATTTTTTAATGATGAACTATGAACTGAAATAGTTCCTTTTTGGAACGATGACCTTTGAACTGCACTAGTTTGCAAGAAAATGAACTTTACTAACACTGATCATATATTGTTTCACATAGCAATATATATCGCAGGTTTAAAATAAATAAATACAATCACAATGTAATATTTTTCCAATACCGTGCAGCCCAAATTGAAATCATATGGTGAGTCAAGGCAGGTGTGCAAATACTTTTGGCAATATAGTGTACTTTCTGGCAGGAGTCGTCCCTCCCCAACGACATAAACACCAAGCGCCCTTATTCCATGCAGTGGCCATTCAGCTGAATTGCCACTTACTTATTCATAACAACTTCTACCACGATAGCGTGCAGTTAGCCATCAACCTATGCCTACAACTCGAAAGGACCGCGGTGCATCGCACTGCTGTGGCCGCATATAGCGCACTCTTCGGCAACCACAGCAGCCTGATTAACGGCTGAATTTCAACTGAGGTAAAGAAAGCAGAGCATTCAGAGCATTCAACGACACACCCACAGTGTTTGGAAGCTGAACGTCTCAATTCTTAACCATTGTGTGATTTGTTTTTTTATTAATTCAAATTTGACAGGCTCTTTTAACAAGAGACTTTTCTGTTATGTCAAATTTACAATATTTTATTTTCAACTAAAGACAAAGACACACAAAGACAATCGGCCTGTTTTTGTGGTCATTTTGCCCCTTCCCGACCGACCAAGCACGTCAAGATTATCCTATAACATTATTTATTAGATATTATATAGTAGGCATGAGGTGTGTTAAGATTGGATTTGTCCCAATTTTAGGGTCCAAAACAGATTGGGATCGACAATCTTAAATAATGAACGTGTTCAATATTCACGAACAAAAGTCTTGGTGTGTGTGGGAAGCTGACGACTCCAGAGTCATTACTCCGTGAATTGCGACGTGGAACAGAATAATATAGCCAATCAAGAAGTGTCCTGATTCAGCAAAAAGACTAGTAAAAGACTAAATAAAAACAAACACGTTTCAGCCGATGTCATTTTTTGGTATAAAAGTGGATTCCCCAGACAGCAAGGAGTATTTTCCAAAGGAAGTCGTTTTTTTCCGGGGATATCGCCATTTTACTAGGCTCCCAGCTCCAGCAGCCTTCGGGAACACTCAGCAAAAATCTGTGCATATCCGGAAATCTATCTTCTTCTTCAGTTTTGTTAGATCACATGTAATCACACGAGATTTCGAGATAGGTGGTGGAACAGAATCTTGGTGTGTGTGGTGTTGAGATTATCGGAACACAGCACAGACAATATGAACTGTTAAATGGCTAATTTTTTTATGATTAAAAAAAAATAAAAAAATAAAAAAAATCAGGCATTTAACAGTGTGGGGTCTGTCACAGATAAAAAAAAAAAAAAAAAAAAAGAAAAATAAGATTTAAAAACTCATGTTTGTACCAGGCCTTACTGAGACTGTGTGTGTGTTTTTGTTTCAAGTAACATTCCATTTAGTTTTCCCACTACCTGTAGGTATATTTTATCCTATCCTATCCTAACACCAACCTTGTTCGTTGAAAAAGGTGTCCGTGGCATCGGTGAGCATGGCACCGGTGAGCGACAGACAATTCCACCATAGGCAGAGCGCATCGTGCTGTTGGATGTGGCCACAGAAATACTGGATGTGGCATTCTGAGAAAGAGAGACAAAATAGTATTACTGATAAAAGAGCAAAACCGACATCATAAACATAGAATGAAGTCATATGCTGGGTTTACCATCCTTCGAGATTTATTTTGGGTATGGTTACCCAGCAATCTACGTTTGGGGGTTTGTACTGCTGTTCCATAAAGCATATCCTCCTCAGTCTGCTTGCTCTTCTTCAGGTGCTGTTAAGCATACAAAGAGGATATGTCAACTCATCTACAAACAAATTTGGCATAAAGCTATCACCCTCACCCTTTCTAGTTTTTCTCTCTCTTTGTCTGTTTGATGCAGCTTCCACTGTTCCTCCACATACTTGAGAAACTTTTGGCCATTGACCAAAAACCCACTGCCTTGCTCATTTTCCCATGCATCTATCTGGGCTTTTAGTGTCTTTTCCAACTTAAAAGAAGAACATTGTTTTATTATCAAGTGCTTAAAATTTGAGCGTCTTTTACATCTTACCTTTGGTAGATTTTTATGCAGCTCAGCCCTTTGTTTCTCCTCTTTGAGTAGATTCCCTCCTCTATTTGTAAATCTCAACGGATCTGATGCTTTTTTCTGAAATGGAAATCCAACTTTTTATGTAAACACTGTAGTGCACACGCCATGAAAAGATGACACCCAGCACCCCAGTCTCTGACTGCCGCTCTCCCCGCCGAGATTCAACTTCGCATACAGACGCTAAGAGAATCAAAAGCGAGACACAGACATTTGCTTTTTCACGCCGACGGGCACCCGCTCCGAAAGTCTTGCGCGCTTCCTTTCTGCCACATGTAGCTGTTCCCCGTGCATACCAGGCCGACCGAACACCCAGAAGCTTTACCTGCCTGCCTCAATCGTGTTCAAGACACGCAAGTCCAACAATTGCGGTCTACTAAAAGTACAGATTTGTGCATATTTGTGTTTAAATTAACAAGAACAGGAATCCCCAGCTATATGCATTCACTACACGCTCATTCTACCAATCTCACATCACAAGTCAGTTTCCAATGTTCATCTGTACTTTGTTTGCTTTGTGGTTTTCTATATTGTTTCCCTGTAGATTCCCCATGTTCGATCATTACATTTTCCATAAAA
>NC_084526.1:3670644-3710644 GCF_024500275.1 Phycodurus eques
AGAGTTTTCAGCTGCTGCATGCGCAGAGTCTTCTCCTTTATCAGACCATCCACCACCGTGCGGAGGTTCTTCTCCTGCTGGAGCATGCCAAGACCAGCCTCGTCCTGATCAACACAGTGGAATCAATACACCAAATTAAAAAAATATTTTTTTTTTCTGGCTTTTTTTGTGATGCTACAAAAGAAGGGTTAGCAAACGTACAATGTGAAGATGACTATAGAACCTGCAAAGGAACTTAACACAGTGTAAGAAAACACCACACTTGTCTCTACTGTCTGGTTGTTGCAGTATCACTTCCCAAGAACGGTTCATCGTTATTGAAGTTAATGTTAAGTATGGCGGTACGGTCAGCGACTGGTTAGAGCGTCTGCCTCACAGTTCTGAGGACCGGGGTTCAATCAATGTGTGGAGTTTGCACGTTCTCCCCGTGCCTGCGTGGGTTTTCTCCGGGCACTCCGGTTTCCTCCCACATCCCAAAAAGACGCATGGTAGGTTGATTGAAGACTCTAAATTGCCCGTGGTGTGACTGGTTGTTTGTTTCTATGTGCCCTGCGATTGGCTGGCAACCAGTTCAGGGTGTACCCCGCCTCCTGCCCGATGATAGTTGGGATGAAGTAAATAAAGGTTTCATGATGCAAACAGTCGGACCCTACAAGAGCTTATTTCCATTAATCTTCTACACCGCTTATGCTGTTCTGGGTCACCGAACAGTATAAGCGAAAAAGACAACTTCCACGAGTCTCACCATATGTGCGTACAGTATTGGGAAAGTCACATTTGCACTGTCACTGAGCAGGAACTCTACCAACCCTGTCTGCATGTTTGTCAGCATGGGTTCAGTTTCCACTCAGGGACGGTGTGAATATGAGTGTGAATGGTTGTCCGTGTCTATATCAGACATGCAAACACCATCCATCTATTTTCCATACTGCTTATCCTCACTAGGGTCGCGGGCGTGCTGGAGCCTTCCCCAGCTATCTTCGGGCGAGAGTCTGGGTACACCCGGAACTGGTCGCTAGCCAATCGCAAAGCCATGAAAAACGTGACAAAAAAAAACCACCTTGTGTTGGAGGGGGTCTGGGGGATCCCCCGGGCCCCCGCAGAGATTTTAAGCAATCTGGAAGACTCTGAGGAGTACAATAAGGCAAAAATAAATACATTTGTCATACAGAAAAACTCACACCACTCAAGTACATGTTGATGCACAAATTTAAGATTAGAATTTAATTTGGCTAATTTCTTTGCCTTTTTGTTCTGCCCTCCAATTTGAGCCAGGCCCATCTCCACCTGCACCTGATGCCTGCTTCAAGCTGTGCCACATGAATGGCATCCTCCTCTTTAAGCACTCTCATTTTGGAAAAGAATTGACCAAAATCATTGCCTGTTTCACTTCGTTTTTCACTCTTACCAACTTCAAAGGCAAATTACAAATGCATACTCCAGGAAAATATTAGGTACAATACATTTTGCCTTTTATTGGGCATTTCTGAATTTGAAGTTCGTGCTTTCTGTGTTGTGACATAATCCCTAACATCGCTCCGTCGCTTAATACATTTTACATGCATAAATTAATTACATAATTGTCGGCGCGTTTCCTTTAAAAGATAATCCCAAATGCATCCTCCAGGAAAATATTAAGTACAATATTTTTCAGTTTTTATTGGGCATTTCTGAATTTGAAGTTTGTGGTTTCTGTGTTGTGACATAATCCCTAACATCGCTCTGTCGCTTAATACATTTAACAACATCCGTAAATTAATTACCGTATTTGGCACAGCGTGACACCAGATCATATTAACATGGACAAGGTCCCCCTCACGTTTGACATTCCCATGGGCCGATGTGTCGTCGAGAGAGGGCAAGAGTGTGACTATAGGGACAACTGGTCATGAGAAATCACACTTCACAGTGGTGCTGGCATGTTGTGGAGGTGGATCAAAATTGCCACCAATGGTCATTTTCACACGAAAAACCATGCCAAAAATCCAATCCCCTCAGTTGCAGTCGCCGTGAATGAGAAAGGGTGGATGGATCAAGAAATTATGAATTTATGGCTTACGAAATGCTACACTAAGCATCTGGATGGCTTCTTTAGCGCACGCAAAGCCCTGCTGGTGATGGATAGCATGCTAGCGCACATCACGCCACAGTTCAAAAATCAATTAAAAAGGTTTTCAACTCCATACCTGCCATCATCCGTGGAGGCTTAACCAAAATACTCCAGCCACTTGATATCTCCGTGAATCGGAGCTTTAAGGCGGTCTTGCGTAACCTGTGGGAGCAGCTTCACGGCAACCGGGAAAATGCGCCATGCAACTTTCCTGGAAGTCATTGGATGGATCGACAAATGGGCTTCAGTGACAACCGAAACCATCCTTTCGGGATTCAGAAAGGATGGAATAGTTGGAACTGCAACTGGCGAGGAGTCTGACGAAAGCGACGTAGAAGAGGAAGCGGCACATCTTCTACCTCCGGAGTTGGCGGAGTTGTTTAGAAGTGATAACGAGGATGAAGATTTCATTGGATTTAGTGATTTGGCGTGACACTAATGGTTTGGTAAACTTGTTAGCATGTTCTTTATACTATAGTTATCTGAATAACTGTTATGTGACGTGAACATACCAGGCACGTTGTCAGTTTGTTGTTTATGCGTCATGTAACGTTAGCTGAATGTGTTACGTTAGCATACCGTACACCTATTCAGCCTGTCGTTCTCTATTCTATTTTTATTTTAAATTGCGTTTCAAGATGAAATGTCTGTTTTTGGTGTTGGGATTTTTATCAAATAAATTTCCCCCCAAAAATGGGGGGAAATTCAAAAAATCCAGTGCGACATATAGTCCCGAAAATACAGTAGATAATTGTAGGCGTGTTTTCTAATGAATACAAAAATGTACTAGCGGATCAACTCGTCGTGTGCGTCGCGGTTCCGCTGGGACCACAACCCGCAGCACTTCAATGTGAAAATACAAGACCAGTGCGACAAATACGAAACTGGCTGATCTGATGAGCAAAAATGTTGCTTAAACATAAGAGTAACAATAGAGGATGTCCGCTCCAGAGGTGGGTAGAGTAGCCAAATATTGTACTCAAGTAAGAGTACTGTTACTTGACAATAATGTGACTCAAGTAAAAAGGAGGCCTGCAAAAAATTACTTGAGTAAAAAGTACACAGTAAAATAATTACTCAAGTACTGAGTAAATAGTGAGAAACTTCAGTTTTTTTTTTTAAAACCACAGCATGAACATCAATTTAAAAAAATAAATAAATAAATACAAAATAAAATGTAAATGTGCAAATTCTGATGTTGCTGTGTGTGCACGCACAGTCAAAACTACAACAACGCATCTGCTATTTATTGCATGATGTTTTCTAAAGTTATAAGTGAGGTGAAATATCCACGTTTGGGCAGACAGTGCCAGACAAATACGACAATACACGAAAGCTGTTGTTTTTGTTCGTCTAAATGTAAACGAGTAGCGTGTCGTTGCCTTCATGGTAAAGGCCACCTTCCCAAAATGGCTGCCACATAGGCACGACAATCAGCCGGGCTGGCTTATCTAGTGTTAATACCGTATGTTCACGACCATAGGGCGCACCATATTAAAAGGTGAAGTCTCAGTTACGGGGTTTATTTCTGTATTTAACACCTACATAAGGTGCACCGTATTATTGGGCGCAGCCATGGTAAAACATATGCTATCTTAAAACATACGGTATCACGCATGCACGCTAAAACAATGTTTTCAAAAAGGCAGCGGGAGCCAAACGGCGTTCCGTTGTACTTTATTGAAGTATTTAACAATGTACTCACGTTATTTTTTTGATCAATCCTCATCCACATATCCATCAAAGTCCTCATCTTTTGTATCCAAAATGAACAGCTGGGCCAGCTCTCCAACAAACACGCCGGGTTCCCTCTCGTCATTGTCAGAGTCAGCCTCGTTAGCGGGGGGCTGTTAAGCAATGATGCCGGCTTTCGCGAAAGCTTGGACAACAGTCAAAGCGGATACCTTAGCCCAAGCATCCGCAATCCATTCACATATGGGGGCGTAACTCACCCGGCGTTGCCTCCCAGTCTTAGTTGCACTTGGTTTTTCACAGCGGCTGTGAGATGGGCCCGCATGTAGTCACAGATCAACAGGGACGGTGACTCGTGGAAAAAAACATCCGGTCTCTTTACGTACACCTCACTCAGCCACGCTTTCATTTTCTCCTCGTCCATCCAGCCCTTTTGATTGGCCTTAACGATGACTTCGGCTTTTATTTAAGCAGCGTCTTCTTCTTAAAAATCACCATCGGTAGCAGTTTCTGTCCATTACCATGGCAACCAAGCACAACAGTAAAAGCAGACTTATCATGCCCCATTGTGCGTATCGCTACCGTGGTGGTCCCCTTCTCTACAGTGTGGTTCACCGGGATGTCGAAAGTGAGCGGCACCTCGTCCATGTTGGTGATGTGGTTGGGCTGGATGCGTTTGTCGGCAATCTTTTTACTGCGGTAGGAGTGGAAGATGACCATCTTTTCTTTGTAATCCGCCGGAAGTTGCTGCGCTACGATAGTCCTTGCCCTGATGGATAGATGGCGCCATTTCATAAAACGAAAGCACCAAGACGGCCCTCTTTGAAAATGTTTGATTTTAATTTCTTCTGCAAGCGTTATTGCCCTCAGTCGAATGGTGACTGTAGAGACGCTTCTCCTGGCTGTTCTTCTTCTAACTGACAGCTTGCAGTTTAAACTGTCCTTCGTAAGCGTGTCTCTTCGTAGGTGCCATTTTCGGCGGTCCTTAGCCAATCCAATGTTGTTTTGCGCAATGCAGATACCGGCGCTATATACTTACTGGGGGTGTGCCCCCTTTACGTCCGCATGCTGTACTCAGTCATGTCTGCCTTTCCTCTATGTAAGCAGCGTGTTGGCAGGAAATGCTTCCGGTCAGTCAAGCGGCGCGCTCATCAAAGTCACGCATAAGGCGCCCCTTCCATTTTGGAGAAAATTTAAGACTTAAGTGTGCCATATGGTCGTGACAATACGGTACCTATGCCTGGGAAGCTCAATAGAGGAGACGACATGAGGTCATGTGACTTTCTTGTGTCGTTTGATTGGTGAACTAGACTTAAACCGATCCGAAAGTCGAAGGTCTTAGTCTCCCGCATGAAATAGTTCTAAGCAATAATTGATAAAAGTCACTAGCGATATTTAGATCATTGTAACGCAGTCAAAATACCGTTACTTCTTCACAGCAGAAGCGGCGGAGGTGTTTTTTCTGGTCTTGTCACCTCCTGTGACTTGTCCAAAGCAGGTCGCGAGCGCACAGGCGGAACTTTAGGCCAATGCGCTCACATATTCGTCTGCCGCGGACAAATATTCAGAAATTACATCTATGTCTGGACGTGTGGAATGGATCTTGCTGCCAGCATTCAAGGAATACAAAACAGCCTATGATGATGGCGATCACCCCCCCTCCACGAAAAACTCATCGGATCGATACAATTCACGTAAATGGCCCAGTTTGAGTTCAAAACGGCGAATTTCGCCAAAAGGAGACTGATTTGCATGTATGCTATATGTGCCCTGGAAACCAATTCAGGTTGTAGTTACCCTGAACAGGATGCGCAGTATTACGAATGGATAGGATGGGTACAACTGTACAACAAAGTGCCTTAACTTTAATTTTACTGCAGTATACAGTATAATGGATTTGTTATGTACAGTATAATGTATGTAGTTAGATATTTACTGTCACGTGACTACACCTGTGTAGTGGTCACCACCGGCGCCATACTGGATGACTGGAGTCTTCACATTGTAACCACAAATATGGCTTAAAGTGACAAATGATGGCTAATAAGTCTTTGGGAAGTCATCGGAGGGAATTAGATCTTATTTCAGGAAAGCGGTATGACGCTAATGTGATATCATAAAACTTCCACTTTTGAAGATGGTCGGCATATTTGTTTGGTGAATGCAAGTCATCAGCACGAAGGCTATGAATACCGCACACCGAGCAAACCCGATTGAACTGCCGCGCAGTGTGCGGAATTTGGCAACTGTTTGTATGAGTTGCTCATCGAGAATTGATTGGAACTGGGACTAACGTTCCAATTCTCCTGGAAAAAAAACTTTTGGGGGAATAATTTTTTTGGGGGGAGGGAATTTATTTTCATTATTTTTTCTTTAATTTTTTTTTTTTAATTGTTATTAACTTTTTGTGGGGGGGGGGGGGGGGGGGTTTCCCTTTCTTGTTTTTGATGCCTCTTCACTTGGCCTAAAAGCCACACCAGTACTAGCCATACAAGCAATCAATTAATTCACAAGTCTAATCATAAGTACATTTGACTTTTACCAAAAGTTAAATAAAACTTATGTGAATCAGCTGAAGGCTTAAATCGCTTCACCAATTGAATTGACTCGCAGTGATAACCAACACACACCGTCAAATCAAGTTGCTTAACTAAATTACTACCAACAATAATTTATTTACCCAAACAAAATAAATTAATTGGTTAAATAGGTTTCAAATTGAGTCAACAAGCTGATTCTTCCACTCCACCAAGTGTCCTTCGCAACTAATTTAAATCCATCCATCCATTTTCTGAGCCGCTTCTCCTCACACGGGTCGCGGGCGTGCTGGAGCCTATCCCAGCTATCATCGGGCAGGAGGCGGGGTACACCCTAAACTGCTTGCCAGCCAACTGGTTGCCAGCCAATCGCAGGGCACATACAAACAACCAACCATTCGCACTCACATTCTCACCTACGGCCAATTTAGAGTTTTCAATTAATCTACCATGCATGTTTTTGGGATGTGGGAGGAAACCGGAGTGCCCGGAGAAAACCCACGCAGGCACGGGGAGAACATGCAAACTCCACACAGGCGGGGCCGGGGATTGAACTCCGGTCCTCAGAACTGTGAGGCTGACGCTCTAACCAGTCAGTCACCGTGCCGCTTTAATTTAAATCACCAATTGAATTGCCAACTCTCACGCAGCAATTTAATTAAATCAAATACATTTTGTGCTACTCGATCACTGCTTCTATGCGCATTCTCAAACACCTTTAAAGTATGTGATCAAAGTATGTGTGATATATATATATATATATATATACACACACATATATTTTTACATCCACACATGTATATACATACACACACACACAAACTACTTAAATGGCTTGAGCCGGACTCGCAAACGTATTTTCAGTGTTAGTGAAAGCTCCTGTGCGTTTTGAATGGCTGTAACCTGCAGCATTGCAACAGTGCGCACCCAAAACCAGTGGCATACTCATCGGCCGCTCATGGAAACAGTTGCCGAAACTCGCACACTGCTTGACAGTTCAATCGGGTTCGACCTTCGTGCTGTTTACTTACATTCGCCAAACCAATACGACGACAGTCTTTAAAAGCTAAAGTTGTACGACGTCGCATTAGCATCACACCACTTTCCTAATACCACCCCCCGCAATAATTTCCCAAGACCTTTAAGCAATCATATGCCACTGTTAAGGTATCACTTGTCACTCTGCTCATGCTGTATGGCACCGATGGTGACCAGTACCCAGATGTAGTCACGTGACAGTAAACCGTTATAGTAAATCATTTTAAGAAACATTGTTGTCGTGTTCAATAGGAACATAAATACATCAGAACTGTAGAGCTACCTGAAACACAGGAATCTGAAGTTCGAGAGACAGCTTCTCCAGTTCAGTTTTGCAATTTTGAATGCTGCTTATAACTCGGCTCCTCAGAGATTCCTCTTCTTTGATCATCATATCGAGTAAGTTCTGGTGGGCAGAATTACCTAGTTAATTGAATTCAAGTCAATACGCCAGAGACATGACAAATCTTTGCGAAACATTAAGTGTCAAAATTGAAGAAAAAAAAAACAACAACAACATATTAATTGTGAATTTGTGAACATAGAAAAGGGATTCAATGAAAACTAGTGAGGAAAAAGTGGACTTCCCCATCAACTGTCTTTCCAGCTTGTGTCAAAAAATGTTTTCCCATTCACACGGTCTTGTAAAAATGACATTTATGGATTCAGAATCAATCTGGTTGCTAACTGTACCAATGTTAACTACTGAACTGTTGATAAGGCAATTTCAAGATAAACTCCCACTAGTGCAGTTCTAACCCACTGCTAAACTGAACTACTAAAACAATAAATACAGCACATTGAAATAATCTCTGACAACATCAAACAAAAATAAATGTAAAGGCAATATTTCTGATTTTCTCATTCCATTAGATTGTTGCAGGTGCATATCGTTTTAGGTCTGTATAGAGACATGTATAAATGATTTCATCATTAAAATAGCTGAATTTTCATATTTCCTGTTCAAATGCATAGGACACACAGCTCAATAATCACGTTGAGTCATCGCTCCCATGATGCTTCTTCAAGAGACCACGCACACATGCACTCAGGCAGGCTGCGATTGGTCCGTTGCTTCACACAAGAGACATTGGTGTGTCCTCATTACATCGCCAATAATATACGTTTTATCACACATGTACTGCACTTACTGACGTTTAACAGACTGTCTAATATATTTCATGAAAGTGTGTGACATTTAGTCTTTCTTATCGACCGGATACTAAAAGTGCACTGTGGAGTCTGGTATGTACGGTGCCACAACCAATCATGAACCTCACCGCACGTCACTGATCAATACTTGCCCCACCTTGATGTGGTTCTTCACAGCATTAGCTCTCTGTAGTCTTTGGTCCTCTAGTATGCCAATCTCCTCCCAAATGTCCTTCAAGCGGCACAAGGATTTGTTGAGGCATGACACAGACTCTGCTGCGATTACCTCACTGCAAAAATTACAGCATTTAACGTGCTAATCGTTCCCAGCAATTCCTACATTTCTTCCAAAAGTATTCGGCGCATTGGATCGAATCCCAACGTGTAGCCAACGCTGGTTTGTTCAATTCAATACACTATTTTAAAACTTAAAAGTCATACCTTTTTCTCATCGTTAACAGTGTTGCAATTGCCAGAATCCCCCCCAAAAATAAAAATAAAATAAAACGCACCAAAGACAGAAACTAAGGGTCAACTCTCGTGCTCGCTCTCAGTTGTCTGTTTGTCTTCGTCGTTTAAAACACGCAACCTTCTCAGTTCTCCTCTCCCATTGGCTCATTCTGCGTTGGGGCGCGTGTTGCGTTTCCTAGAGTCAGTCACCCGGGCGGTTTCATTCGCTGGAACTTAACCATAGCACCGCCCACCCAACGCTTTCCCAATTCATCTACATTTCAAATCGAGCATACACTTTCAATGGACGCGTCCCGTGGCGTTATAAGGATTCCCACTTAGCTTCCAGGCAGCTGCAACGTGATTGGCTCCTGTGTCGCGGGAAAGGCAGGTTACGCAGATGTAACGAAATGACCAAAGCACATGTATCACATTTGTACGAAACAAAAACAAATACGTTTGTTATGGTTACCTTTAAGGCAAGGGTTGGGGCTTAAGGCGTTAAGGTTACGATCAAGGTGGGTCAGGGTTAGTGGGAAACATATTAACGCCGTCACATCTTTTCCACTCGGGAAGCAGTAGCACGTGTTCTGCCTGCCTGTATACAGCAGCCAATCATAGTGCAGCGGCGCGTGTCCCGGAGCCAGTAATATTGGCGTCTTTGCCTGAAAAGGATGTATGTATGATATCGTACAAACGTTTAATAATGACAAAACAGCCATTGCAGCCGTTGCATCTCTTTATTCAATTCTTGTCGGCCAATTTCTGACAAGTCAAGATTTTATGCGTAGTGTCAAGAGTTGGAGGAGAGGTGAAAGGAATGTCTGTGATGTCCATCATGGTGAACTGACAAGAGTCATACATGGTTACCCAGCAAGGCTTCCAACAGTCTTGAACTGCTTGCAATTGCAGTCGCTACCACAATAAATTTATAACCTGTATATATAAAAAAAGAAGAATCAGTATTAAATTGTGTTAGGACATATTGTGACTCACACCAACAATTTAAACAGAAATTGCACTTAGCCATTCGGAGCTATTTCCATATAAAGCACATCTTTACAAAAAAAAAAAAAGTATTCTATCACTTTTCCAAATTGATAAACAGATCTACTTCATTTGTGATATTTGTATGTTTAGATTATAGTTGGTGTTACATGTCTGGATAAAATTTTGATACTTTCAAATGAGTCAGTCTTCTTTCAAAGACTACAAAATTCAATATAATATCAGAAAACGACTTTAAATTCAGGGAAAAGAATGCATAATGGTGGAATAAAAAATGCATGTGAGCTGTTTAACTCAGCTATGTTAAAAAACATCAAAGTGATAGTAAAAGGTAGATTTGTGACATGTTGACAACACATATTTAGATTGTGTTTACCTCTTTCTCTCCCAAGAAAACGTAAAGCTGAAATCTCAGAGTAGGTGCATCCCCCAAGGAACATGACAACGACGATGCGCTGTGCCTCATTATTGGCTTCGTTTTTTCCTGACAAGAAAGAAAACCTTCAGAAACTGGCCATTTAAAGCAACGACATTTACTCTGGAAGGCCTGTGAGGGACATTAAGACACCACAAGAAAAACCCACAATGGTCACAGAAATAAGTTCCTGACAAAAGTAATAAGTACATTTTAATGAAAATTGACCAATGAAAATCAGACTGCTTTAAAATTGTGGTTCAATTCAATTTTTTTTTTTCAATTATTTTATATATTTTAAAACTGAAATCCATAACTATTTTTTATTTTTAAAAAAAGTAATTTTCACCCAAGGCACTACTAGAGGAGATAACATGATGCTGATTAAGCCTGTCAGCTCCTATAACATCTTGCTATATTTTTATTTATTTGATTTCTTTTAATGTCTACCGTATACATTCCCGCGCTGGCCCAGTTAGTGCCACACTGCAAATGACGTAGTGGAAATGACGTCACGGAAATCAGGCATTGTCCTAAATTATATCTATTGTAACACAATTCTCACGACATCATCAGTGGACAATAGTATCAGTGGACAATAGCCTAGAAATCAAAATTCACAAAGTGGGATAGGAAGTTATATGTAAGACTTAAGACCTTTTTAATACCGCCTTAAAGGAAATTTAAGACCAAATTTGCGATGAAAATACAGACCAAAGTGAATTTTTTTTACAATTAAAGCCATTGTCAGTTAAAAATGTTCAATAAGGAAAAATGAAAATAATCAGGTGTTTAAGAACATTCTTCAAATGTGTTTATTAAGGTGGAAAGACAAAAATAACGGTCATACATATTGTAACAGTTCTCACTAGTGATGGGATGATGATATCTCAAAGAGCGTACTGACACACTACACAAACTGTGTCGGCACTGTATTGACACGGTGTTGGTCAATCAATAGTGACCCCTGCAGTAGTTCTAAAATCATTCCAGGTAAACAAAATGAAAATAAGATGGAAAGGCTTACATGCTGCAAACCCAACATCAGCCTGTGAAATAATATTTAATCGCTAGTCCTTTACTTAAATTATGATCTCATCATTGTATAATTTCATTTACTCAATTTGTTTGCTGAGTTGTTTGTGAGAAGAGTTTAAAATTAGCTTAAAACCTTGTTTGTGCAAATGCTAAAATGAGTTGGTATGGAAAAACATAGCAAATTTGTCTGTAATAAAATTCAGTTAACATTTTTTAACTTATGTATGGAATTTTGTTAAGTGTAATATAATATATCGAAATAAAAGACTAAAAACTGATTCATTTGTGCATTTTTATTGAGGAACAAAAGTTTTTGAAGTGTCTTTGCTCCAAGGCAATTTCTCCTCTTAGACACCAGTTCCCCTGCCTTAGAGAAAACTCTTTCACAGGGTACAGATGAAGATGGTGAGCAAAAAATGTAACTGCGAGTTGATAAAGGTGTGGATGTGTTTTCTTCCTGCTTGGTAGAACATATGAGGGTGCAATAAGCTTCAGGAGCTCCCTGAATCCCTCATTTTCAACAATGGTGAGTGGTTGGTGAGTGGCTGACTGTCTGATGATCATGTTGACCACAGCCTCATCCACTGCTTGCTTGTTAGGAACTGCAAGCCAAAAGGATATATTTTGTTAAAAGCTTATTAAAGGACTGTATTTTTTTAAAACAATATTAGTCACACAAAGCCTTTTGTGTGTAATAAATTATTTTTGAAAATAAATTTTTTTTGTGAGAATTTAAACATCCCTGGGGTACTCACATGAGTATCTGCCAATTCTTCATTGCCATGCCGAGCTCAAAAATGCCTCAGCATTGATGAAGTGCTCTTATTGATGTAAGATAGCTCTGTGGAGCAGAGCCGACACTACACCTACAAAAAAATAGAAAGTTATCTGAAAACAATTCAAACCTCTTACCAGAAAAGAGTACAAACATATTTCATTAAAAAAATAACCGTAAACAATGCCCAAAGGAGAAACAGATTTACCTTATTTGGCGTCAAAATATCAACATTATTCTAGACTGGGGAGAACTTCTTTGAACGATCCATAAAGTCAGTGGAAGAAGGTGAGGGCAAGCAAAAATCCAAAATCCAACAGCAACAGCAAAACTCCATCCAACAAATACGCAACATGTTGATACAGTTTGTTTCCTTCTAAACAAAATTTGGCGCGGTACATTCAAACGACACACTTCCTGTATCGGTCACATGAGTTTTTTTTTCCTTAAAGCGATACACGCACCAATACGGGGTTTCACTCTTGTGCACTTGGCTCAGTGCTGACGCACCAGTGTTGTTCGTCCAATCACTAGTTCTCACAACATCTAACATCAGTGAACAATAACCCAGAAATCACTAGAATAAAACTGTCTTTTGAAGAAAAAAAATAACTACAAAAACAATTCCATCAAAGAAGTCACTGTACCACACTACTTGCTTATCTGACTTGTCAATGACCAACCCACAATAGCACCTTAATTTCTGTCCCGGCTAATGAAACCTTGTATTTCTATTACTTTCCCACCTTAGACATAAAAATGTGAACAAACAATTTTCATTTGAATGATGCAAAAACAGGAATTTTGAGGTGAGGTCAAAGAGGAAGGTGGGAAGGTAAGGGAAAGACAAAATGCCTGACTGGATATCAAGGTATGTGCCTGTGTTCTGCTGATTTATCTTCCAGCTCTCTCTCAATCTCTTTCAGCTCTGCAACTTTTACTTTGCATCTCTTCCTGAGTATGTTGGACTTGGTGAGTAGCTGGGCCATGAGTGTGCCTGAGTGACCCTCAGCTCTGCCAGTTTGTCCGCATCTTTTTCTAGGCTGTTTTCTACCTCACTTAGTGTCACCTTTTTTTTTTTAGCTTCTCAATGTGCTCCTGTGCAACTTTTCTCTTTGTGCATTGCTCTCCTTCTTTCTCTTTTCTGGTCCAGGTGTAGCCGATCCTGAGACTTTGCTGAGGCTGCAGCTGCCAGGAGCTCCTTTGTCAGGGGAACTTTGAAAACCCCACCACAGAAACATCGTCATATATCATTCTCTGAGCAACAACTACATGTTATCAGCCTCTACCTCCTTGTTTATAGAAAAGCCCCTTTCAACAGTTGCTTGACCATGAGACAGGAGCAGAGGTTTTCCTGCAGCAAGTCCAGAGCTCAGGGTGGGATTGATGGAGGAGTCCATGCATGAAAACATCCAGTCTTTTCCGCAGAGGTTGGAAAGAAGAGAAGGATTCAGCTTTTGCCTCCAGGGACAAGAAGTTTCCAAACTGCTGGAAAATCACATCACCTGCCATAAAACAGATTAACACAATAAATAGAACAATCAATAAATGTAATGAAAAAAAACAACTTAATTAGACAAGCATATTACCCACAGTACTGTGCTGTACTGTGACTGAACAAGCTTCAGGTAAGTATGACAGTGTAAATTTTTACTAGACTTCTGAAAACTTCAATACCAGCAGAGACACCTCCTGACAGCTGGTTGTCTTGCAAAGAGCTTTGAATAAGTCGTTTCAACCTTTCCTGGCACAAGTCAGGGTCTGAGAACATGTTTGTTGGGTCCAAACGTGCCACCTGCTTCACAATAGTGTACTTCAATGGACTCTCGTCTTGCATTTTCTGGACGATGATCCTCATCCTAACCATCGTTTGATATTTCTCACAATATCTTTAGGACTACTTCTGCTCCTTAGCCAATGTCTACATCCTTTAGGGAGACTCTTTGTTTTCTTGTCAGTTGTGTCCAGTCGTACCATCTGTAATGCAGGGATGTCTTTAAGGATCTCTGCTTTGAGTAACCTCTTTAGCAGGCTCTGGGAACATGTACAATAAAAGACATGAATAACAATAAAAACAAAAAAAGTGTTACATGCCGTGCTATACCTATCTGCAATGGTGGGGAGTTACTGAATTGAGATGCAAATGTCATACACTAAATTTAGGGCCTGTTATTCATTACCCCACGAACACAGCAAGGTCTTTGCTGATGAATGGCATCACAGGCTCATCTGTCTGATATGTAGTTAGAAATATGGTGAAGGTCCTGGAGCTAGCCATGAAGAAGTGCAACTTGGCCAATAGAAGAGAGTCCTTCAGTGCCTCTGCAAGAGTGTCATAGGACGATGTTTTGGGGTTTGGAAGTTATTTCTTCATCACTGCATCCACATAGATCACGATCATTGGCCAAACTGCAATAGCCCTTTTGACGACGGGTAGGTTTTCCATCCACCGATGCCCACAGAACGGTAGGGGAAACACAAATGTCTTGGTCAAAGTGGAGAAATCCTCTCTTTGAGCAGGAGTATTAAGAAACACTGTATACAATGCCATGAGTACTTTTTCGCGCTGCCAGACACTCATGAAACTTTTGAAGGCATTGTGCAGTGTGTGCAGCCCACAACTCCCCACCATGGTCAGCTGTGCACTTCCAAACCCCTCAGTCTGTTCTTGCTGGAGCTGATTAAAAAAATAAATAAATAAAAAACAGATGACGCTGGGTCCATCCATGGAGACTGAAATCATATTTCTCAGGTCAAGCTGCTGTACAAGCTCCTATGAATAAAATAAAAAAAAAAGAAAGATGCAGACATTAGCCATACGGCAGTCAACGTCATCTCTTACATTCCACTTCAGATTAATAGACTTAATATATTTAAAAAAAAACAGAAAAGTAAAATAAAGAAAAAATTAATGGTATTTCACAAAGGGAGCAACATGAGCTATTTAAATAACTAGACAACCATTGCAGCTAGTATATAGCCATACTTAGTGTGTGACATATTACCAACCAAATTCTGGTAATTATTGTCTGTGGCTATTAAATTTGTACACTATGTAGACATTTTGGCAGGTAAACAACCACTCTACTTGAATAATGAAATGTCCGCTTTCCCTGTAACCCTCATAACACAGTTCACACTGTCAATATTCTGCACACAACTTGTATGACTGTGATTTCCTTATGAAAGAATTGATGAGTGAAGCACTGTTTCACATGATTTGCTTTCCAATTTAACTTGGAAAAATAAAATTGGATTATGAATAGTCTACAACTTTTAGATTTGAGCTGCAAAAAGTACCTGTGAGAGCTTTACTCAGCGTAACTATAAAGTAACTTGCTAAACATTACAGTTGCTATAGACATAAGCAGTGAGGTTCTGGAAGTAAAAATTTTCTTGTCAGACCATGTCTGGTGATGAATTATCATTAGTCTACAGTGCGTCCCACACCTGCCTATATAAAGCGGGTATGGAAAGTATTCAGACCCCCTTAAACTTTTCACTCTTTGTTATATTGCAGCCATTTGCTAAAACCAAGTTAATTTTTTCCCCTCATTGTACACAGAGCACCCCATATTGACAGATAAAAACGGAATTGTTGAAATTTTTGCAGATTTATAAAAAAAGAAAAACTTACTTATCACACAGCCATAAGTATTCAGACCCTTTGCTCAGTATTTAGTAGAAGCACCCTTTTGAGCTAATACAGCCAGGAGTCTTTATGGGAATGATGAAACAAGTTTTTCACACCTGGATTTGGGGATCTTCTGCCATTCCTCCTTGCAGATCCTCTCCAGTTCTGTCAGGGTGGATGGTGAACGTTGGTGGACAGCCATTTACAGGTCTCTCCAGAGATGCTCAAGTGGGTTTAAGTCAGTGCTCTGGCTGGGCTATTCAAGAACAGTCACGGAGTTGTTCAGAAGCCACTCCTTCATTATTTTAGCTGTCTGCTTAGGGTCATTGTGTTGTTGGAAGGTGAACTGTTGGCCCACTCTGAGGTTCTGAGCACTCTGGAGAAGGTTTACATCCAGGATATCACTGTACTTGGCCGCATTCAAATTTCCTTCGATTGCAACCAGTCGTCCTGTCCCTGCAGCTGAAACACACCCCCACAGCATGATTCTGCCACCACCATGCTTCACTGTTGGGACTCTATTGGACAGGTGATGGGCAGTGCCTGGTTTTCTACACACACACCACCTAGAACTAAGGCCAAAATGTTCTATCTTGGTCTCATCAGACCAGAGAATCTTATTTCTCACCATCTTGGAGTCCTTCAAGTGTTTTTTGGCAAACTCCATGCGGGCTTTCATGTGTCTTGCACTGAGGAGAGGTTTCCGTCGGGCCAGTCTGCCATAAAACCGCGACTGGTGGAGGAGGGCTGCAGTGATGGTTGACTTTCTAGAACTTTCTCCCATCTCCTGACTGCATCTCTGGAGCTCAGCCACAGTGATCTTTGGGTTCTTCTTTACCTCTCTTACAAAGGCTCTTCTCCCCCGATTGTTCAGTTTGGCCGGACGACACAGCTGGAATCCAATGAAAGTGTAGAACCATCTCAAGAATGATTAGAAGAAATGGACAGCACCTGAGTTAAATATATGAGTGTCACAGCAAAGGGTCTGAATACTTATGGCTGTGTGATATTTCAGTTTTTCCTTTTTAATAAATCTGCAAAAATTTCAACAATTAATTTTTTTCTGTCAATATGGTGTGCTGTGTGTACATTGAGGAAAAAAATTAATTTAAATGATTTTAGCAAATGGCTGCAATATAACCAGTGAAAAATTTAAGGGGGTCTAAATACTTTCCGTACCCACTGTGTGTGTGTGTGTGTGTGTGTGTGTGTATATATATATATATATATTAAAAAGTATAAAAAAATATATATATAAATACACACACACACACACACACAAAATACGCTGATGTAAGCTAACAGTTAATAGACGGATGACTTACCTTGAAATGTTGAAGCAGCTCCTGGGCAGTGGCGTGGCCCATGAACTGTGAGCCATTGTATCTTGACTGAACGTGATCCTTTAACCAATATTGCACATGGAGGTCCCACTGTTTGCGTTTTATTGTTTGGTTCAGTGCCTCGTCAAACATGATCACAAAAGGGCCCGTGTTGACTTCAACTATGAGTTGTTTTTTAATATACGGGGCCAATCCAAATTTGGCAAAGTACCTCGACTTGTCTCGTCCACATGTAAATTCCTGTACGAGCACGGAGTCTGGCAACAGGGCCTTGAACACGTCCTCTAGTTCCTCATTTGATCTGTACGAATGATGGCTAGTCACCATCCTCAGCACCCAGAACACTTCTGCACTGTGTGTTGGCGTAGCGCCACAAGCTATGCGAATGTCGGTTGATGACGATGGATTTCCCACCGTAACATCTTTGGCTAGCGGTTGGTAGAGTGGAGCAGAAACAGGCAATCAGAGTCTTCTGGTGGGCTCTGCTGTAGTCCTTGTGCCTCCTGCTCTGCAAATGCGAATCCAACGCTTTGATTCCCATTCTCCTGAGTATGAAATTCGTTCGGCACATAATGCTGTTGGCTTCATAAACATTTACATGAACTGGCCTTAACCACCATGAGTAGTTTGTGTTTTCAAGCTACTTGTCTTTAAACCGGCATGTTCCCATTTCGTGCAAGCAAGAAAGCCAAGTTGATTACCAAGGATGCAGCAGACTCATTGCGTCACGTGATCTAAATTGTGGGGCGAGATGAGATTTGACGAGAAAAGCGTTTATTCTGTGTTTACCAGATATTCTCACGGTGACGTGACTAAAGCACATTTAAGACCTATTTGAACTGAATTTAAGACAATTTAATACTTTTAAAGGCCTTTTATTTTAAATTTCTTTTAAATACTTTTTAAGGACCCGCGGTCACCCTGACAGCCCAAAAAGACAATGTGAGTCCCCTTTCCCATGGCTTCACCACCTGTGGGTGGGGCCAAGAGGGTTGGGTGCAGTGTGAACTGGGCAGCGGCCAAAGTCAGGGACCTTGGCGGTCAAATCCTTGGCAACAGAAACTGTCTCTAAGGACGTGGAACGTCACCTCTCTGCCAGGGAAAGAGCCTGAGCTGGTGTGCGAGGTAGAAAAATTACGACTGGATTAGTCGGCCTAGCTTGAATACACACCTTGGGCCAGTCTTCTCGAGAGGGGTTGGAGTCTCTTCCACTCTGGAGTTGCCCATGGTGAGCGGTGCTAAGGAGGTGTGGGTAGTCTGATTGTCTAACATCTCGGTGCCTGTACGTTGGGGTTCACCCCTGTGGACGAGAGGGTAGCCTCCCTTCGCCTTTGGGTGGGGGGACGGGTCCTGACTGTTGTCTGTGCCTATGCACCAAAAAGCAGCTCAGAGTACCCACCCTTCTTCGAGTCATTGGAGAGGATGCTGGAGAGCACCCCTGCTGGGACTCCCTCGTTCTGCTTGGGGACTTCAACGCTCACGTGGGCAATGACAGTGAGACCTGAAAGGACGTGATTAGGAAGAACCACCCCCTCCATCAGAACCCAAACGATGTTCTGTTATTGGTCCTCTGTGCCTGTGACTGATTGTCCCTAACGAACACCATGTTCAGACATAAGGGTGTCCATATGTGCACTTGGCACCAGGACACGCTAGGCCGTAGTTCGATGCTCGACTTTGTGGTTCTGTCATCGGACTTGCATGTCTAGGATACTCGGGTAAAGAGAGGGGCGGAGCTGTTAACCGAACACCGCCTGGTGGTGTGTTGGCTCCAATAGTGGGGTAAGATGCTGGTCCAACCTGGCAGACGCAAACGAATTGCGAGGGTCTGCTGGGACTATCTGGTTGAGTCAGAAGGAGTTTCAACTCCTACCTCCGGCAGAACTTCGCCTACATCCTGGGGGAGGCGGGGGACATTGAGTCTGAGTGGATCATGTTCTGCGCCTCCATTGTCGTGGCGGCCGACCAAAGTTGTGGCCGTAAGGTGGTTGGCGTCTGTCATGGCGGCACTTCCCAAACCCGGTGGTGGGAGGCCGTCAAGCTGAGGAGTAGTCCTGTCGGGCCTTTTTGGAATCCTCATCAAACACCTGTTTGGAACATCCCACAGGTGAACAGGCTAATTTGGAACAGGTGGGTGCCATGATTGGAAGAAAAGGTATAAAAGGAGCTTCCCTGAATTGCTCAGTCATTCACAAGCAAAGATGGGGCGAGGTTCACCTCTTTGTAAACAAGTGCGTGAGAAAATAGTCGAACAGTTTAAGGACAATGTTCCTCAACGTACAATTGCAAGGAATTTAGGGATTTCATTATCTACGGTCCATAATATCATCAAAAGGTTCAGAGAATCTGGAGAAATCACTGCATGTAAGCGGCAAGGCCGAAAACTAACATTGATTGCCCGTGACCTTCGATCACTCAGGCGGCACTGCATCAAAAACCGACATCGATGTGTAAAGGATATCACTACATGGGCTCAGGAAATCTTCAGAAAACCAATGTCAGTAAATCCAGTTTGGCGCTACATCCGTAAGTGCAACTTAAAACTCTACTATGCAAAGCAAAAGCCATTTATCAATAACACCCAGAAACGCAGCTGGCTTTTCCACATTTCAAATTGTTTTTGGAAATTGTGGGCGTCGTGTCCTGCGGGCCAAAGAGGAAAAGAACCACCTGGACTGTTATGGACGCAAAGTTCAAAAGCCAGCATCTGTGATGGTATGGGGCTGTGTTAGTGCCAATGGCATGGGTAATGCTGAACGTTACATACATATTTTGGAGAAACATATGCTGCCATCCAAGCAACCTCTTTTTCATGGGCGCCCCTGCTTATTTCAGGAAGACAATGCCAAACCACATTCTGCACATGTTACAACAGCGTGGCGTTGTAGTAAAAGAGTGCGGGTACTAGACTGGCCTGCCTGCAGTCCAGACCTGTCTCCCATTGAAAATGTGTGCCGCATTATGAAGCGTAAAATACGACAACGGAGACCCCGGACTATTGAACAGCTGAAGCTGTACATCATTCAAGAATGGAAAAGAATTCCACCTACAAAGCTTCAACAATTAGTGTCCTCAGTTCCCAAACATTTATTGAATGTTGTTAAAAGAAAAGGTGATGTAACACCGTGGTAAGCATGACCCTGTCCCAGCTTCTTTGGAACCTGTTGCAGCCATAAAATTCCAAGTTCATCATTATTTGCTAAAAACAATAACGTTTATCAATTTGAACATTAAATATCTTCTATTTGTAGTGTATTCAATTAAATATAGGTTGAACATGATTAGCAAATCATTGTATTCTGTTTTTATTTATGTTTAACACAGCGTCCCAACTTCATTGGAATTGGGTTTGTAGAACCTAGTCTATTAAAAATTATTATACATATATCTATTATAGGTCACACTTAAATTTTGTGTCATGGAATGCCAATGGCATTCGATCACAGCCAAAGAAAATTAAGATTATGGAAAACATCACAAAATTGGAAACAGAACTCCTCCTATTACAAGAAATGCGCATTACTGAATCAGAAGAAAAAAAGCCTTACTAACTAATTTCACTCAGGCTATCTTAACTTTTTATAACAGCAGACAAAGAGGAGTCTCAATGCTAGTGCATAGAAAACTACTTTTTACAATAAATAGTACAGTAGCAGATCCAGAAGGCTAATTCATAATTATACAGGCAACGATATTGAACAAACTACACACAATTGTCAATGTATACGCTCCTAATAAAGGTGGCCAAGCCTTTTTCCACACGCTTTTTTCACACTTGCTTAACTTGTCAGCCAATTCTACAGTTGTCATGGGAAGTGACTTTAACCTGACTCTTAATCCCTTTATAGATCGCTCAAATCTCAAAAATAGCAATCAACCACAATGCCCCAATATATTAGAGCAGTATGAATGACTTTGAACTCGTTGACATATGAAGGCTAAAAACAACGTACAAAAAGAGTACACATTTTTTTCATTGGTACACCGCTCTCTCAATAATAGATTTTTTTCCTCTCGAACAATTCAGCGGCTTAAAGAATTACCTCAAAAATACATCCAATCATCATCAGTGACGAGGCACCAATTTCTCTCTACTAAATTGAGTCAAATCTGATACCTCCACCAACATGGCACTTTAACACGTCCCGATCGAAACCCCCGGGCTTTGATTCATTTATGAGGAACGCTTAGATCCGCTTAGAAACCAACTTCAAAAGGCAAAACAGACATAAAAAAGAACAGAATTTCTACAACAATAGCTAAGATACATTAACTTTGAGTACAATAATAAATCAGGCAAATGTCTCGCAAACCAACTTCAACGCAATAAAGAAAAATCATTAATTTACAGCCATTCAAGATTCAAACGGCAGCTGTACACAGTCAAGGCTAGAAATAAATGAAATATTTTACAATTATAGCAGCTTATATGCATCTTTGAGCAACCTAGACCAAAAAGAAATTGCAACTTTATTAATGATCTAAACATTCCTCAATTAAACACAGAAACTAAAGACAGTCTTAATGCTCCTTGAACCATCACAGAATTACATAATGTATGAAAAAATATGCACGCAGATAGAGCACCTGGCCCAGACGGAATTTCGGTCAAATTTATGAAACACTTCTGGCCAATCCTAGAGCCTCTATTTTTGAGAACAATCAAGGAGATAAAAGATAAGGGTCAAATTCTTAGCCATATGAACACAGCTGCAATCAAATTACAACTAAAATCAGGCAAGGACCCCACTCTCCAGCTAATTATCAGCCCTTACATGATTGACTATATCAAGATTATCTCCAAAGCCCTTGCAGCAAGAATTGAAAAGGTATTCCCGTCGAGAATCCACTATGACCAGACAGGTTTCATTAAAGGTAGAAGTTCCTCAAATAATGTCAGACGCCTATTAAGTTTAATAAGCATGTCACAGCGTAAAAATCTAAAAGCAATCATCATGTCACTTGACGCAGAGAAAGCTTTTGATAAAGTAAACTGGTCTTTACTATTGGCAGTACTTCGCAAATTTGGCTTTGGAGACTCATTCATACATTGCTGGTATCCAATGTATGAATCTTCACGCCCCTGGTAAGGTCACCCATGGTAAACAGATCCTAGGTGAGGGACCAGAAAAAGCACGGCTCCAAAAACCCCAATGAAGAAAGAAACAAATGGATCTAGGTTTCCCTTGCCCGGACACCGGTCACCGGATGCCCCTCTGGAGCCAGGCCTGGAGGTGTGCCTCGAAGGCGAGCACCTGGTGGCCGGACCTGCACCCATGAGGCCTGCCCGGGCACAGCCCGAAAGGATAACGTGGGTCCCCCTTCCCATGGGGTCACCACCTTTGGGAGGGGCCATAGGGGTCGGGTGCATTGGGAGCTGGATCTAGGGACGTGGAATGTCACCTCTCTGGTAGGGAAGGAGCCCGAGCCGGTGTGTGAGGACGAGAAGTTCTGACTAGTCGGACTCGCCTCCACACACAGCTTGTGCTCTGGCACCAGTCCTCTTGAGAGGGGTTGAGTCTCTTCCACTCTGGACTCTGGAGTTGCCCACAGTGAGAGGCGCCGAGCAGGTGTGGGTAGACTTATTGCCCCCCAGCTCGGCGCCTGTACGTTGGGGTTCACGCCGGTGGACGAGAGAATAGCCTCCCTCCGCCTTCGGGTGGGGGGATGGGTCCTGACGGTTGTTTGTGCCGATGCACCAAACAGCAGTTCAGAGTACCCACCCTTTTCTGAGTCCTCAGGTGAAGAGAGGAGCGGAGCTGTTAACGCAGCCGAGGAGTAGAGGGAGTTTGCCTCAGTATTGCCTCTCTGCTTTTTGCAGATGATTTGGTTCTGTTGGCTTCATCAAGCCGTGATCTCCAAATTTCACTGGAGCAGTTCGCAGCAGAGTGTGAAGCGGCTAGGATGAGAATCAGCACCTCCAAATCTGTGACCATGGTCTTCAGTCGGAAAAGGAGGAGGAGTTCAAGTATCTTGGGGTCTTGTTCACGAGTGAGGGAAGAATGGAACAAGAGCTCGACAGGCGGATCGGTGTCACGTCTGCAGTGATGCGGACTTTGTATCGGTCTGTTGTGGTAAAGAAGGAGCTAAGCCGAAAGGCGAAGTTCTCAATTTACCGGTCGATCAATGTTCCTACCCTCACCTATGTTCACGAGCTGAGGGTTGTGACCGAAAGAACAAGATCCCAGATACAAGCGGCCGCAATGAGTTTCCTCCGCAGGGTGTCCGGGCTCTCCCTTACAGATAAGGTGAGAAGCTCGGTGATCTGGGAGGATCTCAGAGTAGAGCCGCTGCTCCCCACATCGAGAGGAGCCAGATGAGGTGGCTGGGGTATCTGATTCGGATGCCTCCCGGATGCCTCCCTGGTGAGGTGTTCCGGGCACGTCCCACCGTGAGGAGACCCTGGGGACGACCCGCGGACGACCCAGGACAGGCTGGAGAGTCTGGCTGGTCTGTGAACGCCTCGGGATCCCCCCGGAAGAGGTGGATGAAGTGGCTGGGGAGAGGGAAGTCTGGGCGTCCCTGCTAAAGCTACTGCCCCTGCGACCCAACCTCGGATAAGCGGTAGAAAATGGATGGATGGACGGATAAATCAACGCACTTACCAATCACTAAAATGGAAGAAGACCTTTCTATGTCTGCTGCGCGCAATTACTGGATACGGATATGTAATATGTTTAGGGTGAGAAAAATTACAAATTTACAGCTTGTACAATATAAAGTGGTCCATCGAACACACTTTACTCACTACACTATGCATAAAATAGGCTACTCGTCATCTAATACATGCAGACAATGCACTAAAAATACCCCATACACCTATATTAATGCTCTATGAGAATGGACACAAATTCAAAGCTTTTGGACTTTTTTTTTTTTTTTTGTGTCCTGTTTGCCTGTTAGGTCAAGCAGAATGGAAAATCTGTATCCCTTTCATGCCGGAACAGTTTTACTGTGTCACAGTGTTAAGCTTCCGCTGTGGCATTATAATTGAGGTTTATTGAGAATCAGACTTGATCAGTCAAACAGAACAAAGTTTCAAGAAGGGAGAGAGAAACAAAGACAAAAGACAAAGCACTAATTGTAAACAGGATGAGAGAAGTAAATCTACAACAATGAAACATTAAATATGAGTGTTGCATGGGGCTGTAGTGCTACACCCTGCGAAGTAAGGACAGGACAAGATAGAACAAGACAAGGACAGGAGAAGAAGCATGCAGGACAAGGGTCATCAACCCAACTGTACAACTGAAGTGTGGTGGGATTAATTAGGTGAATTATAAAAGCCTACAGGACGAGAGTATAAGTGAGGGGATACACACACGATTTGCATATTCATTAGTTATTTGTCGCAGTAAGTGCGTGACCTCACACCCAGTGAAAGAGTCCTAGGGGCATGTGTCTGCGGAGACATGCAAGTGAATTGATACCATTTTACATGCACAAAGACTGACAGAAGTGTCGTGTAATTGCTGTGGCCACACCGCGGCGGCTGAGGACCCCACACACTCAATCAAGGGGTGGGATCAGGCCCAGGGGTCCACTCGAAACCAGCCCAGTGGACGGGAAACGTCCCACACTGAGGGACCCAGGGCGGTCCACCGAGGCGCCCCGACACCCGGTGGGGGCCGCAGGGACCCAATACCACCCCCACAGCAAGCTCCTCACCCCACCCCCCCTTTCTTGGGGGGCTGGTGTGGGGTCGGGAGAGTGCGGCTTTCAGTAAGTCAATGCTGTTTCCTGGTCTAGACGCCCTGCTCCTCCGCCCAGCCTGCCCGCCAAGCTTTTAATGCATTACACACACTCATCCCCTATGTGAATGGGGGGGGTTGGCTGCGGGACAGCAGTGCCTGGCAGCCCTGCCCCGCCACCCATCCTCATGGGCCACTCCAGATTTGAATACACCACACCACTCAGGGGCCAGTCGGGGACCTGGCAGTCATAGTAACGTGGGGGGACAGCCTCTGGCTGGATGGCTGCTTGGAGGGGGGATCCCCTCTCATGCCCCTTGGGTGCTCTCTTCATTCATGTATTCAGGACTTAAACCATTTAGTGATTTATAGACCAGTAGCAGAACTTTAAAATCTATTCTAAAGCTGACTGGCCAGTGTAAAGACTTCAGTATTGGAGTAATATGCTCTGACCTCTTTGTTCTGGGCAGAACCCGAGCCGCAGCATTCTGAATGAGCTGCAGCTGTTTAATGCTCTTTTTGGGGAGTACCAGAATACCATTACAATAGTCAAGTCTACTTGAGATAAAAGCATGGATGAGCTTCTCCTGGTCTGCTTGACATATGCAAGCCTTCACACTGGATATGTTCTTCAGATGGTAGAAGGGAGTTTTAGTAATTGATTTGATATGACTGTTGAAAGTCAGGTCGGAATCTATCAGGAGATCAAGGTTTCGGACTTGGTTTTTGGTTTTTTAAAGAGAGTGACTCCAGGTATTTACTAACAGCAATTCTCTTTTCTTTATTGCCAAAAACAATTATCTCAGTTTGTTTGTGGTTTCATTGAAGAAATTTTGGCTCATCCAGATATTTATCTGTTTTAGACAGTGACACAACAACTCAATTGTGCTGTAGTCATCTGGAGACACTGCTAGATATAACTGTGTGTCATCTGCAAAGTTACGATAGTCAAGATCAAAGTTCTGAAGAAAACAGGCTGAACAGGAGGGGTCCATGAAACGACCCTTGAAGGACCCCATAGGTCATTGCCATTCGATGAGATTGAGCACTTCCAATGGTTACAAAATAACTCCTTTCCTCCAGGTAGGACCTGAACCATTTAAGGACTGTTCCATTTAGTCCTACCCATATTTCCAACCTGTTCAGCAGTATATTATGATTTACTGTATCAAAAGCCGCACTGAGGTTCAACAAGACCAGAATTGACACCTTTCCCGAGTCAGTATTCAACCGTATATCATTTAGCACTTTGATAAGAGCAGGTTCTGTACTGTGATGAGTTCAGAACCCTGATTAAAATTTGTCAAAAAGTCCCTCCAAATTCAAGAAATTGCTGAGTTGATTAAAAATAACTTTCTCAACAATCTTGGCTATGAAAGGGAGATTTGAGATGGGTCTATAGCTTGCTAACATGGATGCGTCCAGCGTTCTATTTTCTTTAGCAGAGGCTTAATGGCAGCTACTTTCAGAGCTTTAGGAAACTTGCCTGACTAAAGTGAGCAATTCATTATTTGCTGCAAATCAGCTCGCACAGACTTCGCAATAGCTTTGAAAAAGTCAGATGTATTGAGTCAAGACAGCTCGTCTATGGTTTCAGTTGCTGAACCGTTTTCTGGTCAATTGTATCAAATTCTGACATGGTAACAGAGTTTTTCCTGGGTGGCTTCAGATGTAGTATCATTTTGCTGATTTGCGCTAATATTTAACCTAATGGATTGTATTGTTTTACTACAATAAGAAAATTCATTGCATTTATCTGCTGTTAGGAGTTCTGGAGCTATCTGATTTGGGGGGGGGGGGGGGGGGGGGGTTGTGAGCTTGCCAACCACAGCAAACAGAGTGCAAGTATTGTTGAAGTTCTTACTGATAATGTCAGAAAAGCTGTCTAGCCCTGACCAACACTTGGTTAAAATTACAAAGACTTTGTCTGTAGAGGTCATAGTCAATTTGGAGTTTAGTTTTTCCTCCACTTACATTCTGCTTTCCTCCACTTTGATTTAGAGGTCTTTACCATCATTGTGCTCCTCCACGGTGTTCTAGGTCGCCTCAAGATTGTCTTAGTTTTAATAAGAGCGACAGCATTCATGACATTTGAGATTTTACAGATGAAATTATCCAGAAGTTCATCAACTGTCCCAGCATTCACAGTTTGTGGCACAGAAACGGTCTCCATAAACTTAGTGGCGGTGTTCTCATTTATGTACCTTTTCTTAATAGACATAGAGGTTGTCTGAACTTTTGGAAGAATCTGTAATTCAAAGAAATCACAAAAATGGTCAGAAATAGCCATATCCTTAATGTCAATTGATAGAATTTCAACATCCTTCGAGATGACCAGGTCTAAGATGTGACCTTGAGTGTGGGTTGGACTCTTAATATGTTGAGAGAAGTCAAATGTGTCTAGTATAGCACAGAGTTCTTTAGATTTTTTTTGCCATGTTATTGTCAACATGAATGTTAAAGTCTCCCGTTATGACAAAATAGTTGTAGTTAGTACAAATAACTGACAGCATTTCTGAGAAGTCCTCCATAAATTTTCTGTTGTAGCTTGGAGGCCTATAAATTATTAAAACAATAACCTTTGCGTCACCTTTAACTAAAAAACAGAGATATTCAAAAGAGGTAAAAGCACCCAGTATAATTTGTTTACACTGAAATATTGACTTAAAAACAACATCAATACCACCACCATTTTTCCCTCTTTGACACTTGTTCATACAATTAAAATTTGATGGTGTTGCCTCATAATATTACAGCTACTTTCTGTTAACCACGTTTCATTTCGTAACAAAAAGTCCAGATCATAGGTTGTAATGATGTCATTAATCAACATTGATGTATTACCCAGTGACCTAATATTGAAAAGAGCTAGTCTCGCAGAGACAATGGTTTGATACATTCACATTTTATCCTCACAAAGTTTGTAGTTCTACTTTTTTTGTGCCAGATTTCTTTGACCAACTTTCTGTCCCTTGTAATTACAGGGATCAAAAATGCCTGACCTCCGTAGGGGTCTGATTTATTCTGGAAAAGACCCCGCAGATATCAGTCAGATTCACAGATAAGGTTCTTCATGGGTGGAGGAGGGGCCCTTCACATCTTAGTGGACGGTGGTTTCAGACGAGGGGGGACGGGAGAAAGACGTGGCGTGGTGTGCGTTGGATTCCAATATTGACGACCATCTTCATCCTGTCCGTTACACCGATCAGATAATTTAAGCTAGTAGAGAGTGAGTTTAGCGCTGGGCTTTGTGCCATTGGGGCAGGGAGGGGTGTGGGAGATTTAACGTGCTGGCTAATCTCATTTGTCATTCGCTCCTCAAAGTGTTTGGATGACCTTGATGAATCCATCTGCGCCTCATGTCGCCTTACCTCCTGTTCCTCCGATTGTTTGGGAACAACTGCATCACCGAGGCCAGTGTTTTCTTTTTGGGCCGCTGAATGACGTACACAGTAAAAAATGTGGGCAGCCAATAACTTAAGCCCCTGTCTATTTAGACAGAAACCGTCTGCCTTGTAAAGATGTCTTCGCTCCCAAAAAAATGCAGAAATTGTCAATGAAACTCACGGATAGTGCCATAGACACATTTTTGAGCCACATATTGAATTGACTGAGCCTAGAGAATCGTTTATCTCCAAATAGAAGAAGTAGGAGAGGTCCACTAATAAAAACTCAGCATCCAAACATTGCACTTTTGTTAGGAGATCAATGAAATCTTGCTTCAGTACCTCTGATTGCTGCTTGAGAATAACCAGGGCCCCTGTGTGTATAATGACAGATTTAACAGTTGGGTGCTGATTAGTGATCTCTAGGATTTTTTTTAGAGATATCAGACACCATGTCATTGGTAAAACACGGTACTTTGGTGCTCTTCTCACTGCAAAAACATTTCACATCCTTGACAGCTCCATCACCAACTGTTAATGTTTGGGTGCCATTTTTTTTTGTATGATGATTTAGTTTCATACCTTTCAGGGGTGGTGGGGGATGAGCATTATTGGCCAGGATCTTGTAAAAGTGGGTCAAATTTATTTGTAAGTCTGATGTCAATGTTTTGCATTGACTCACGCCCTTTTTTCTTGCCCTTCGCTGTAGCGACCGTCCACAGACGCTCACTCGGCGTTGAAGTAGCCCGCAACGCAGGCTCGCCGGATTCCTCGGTAATCTGCTAGTGTTGTGTCCTCCCTTTTAGATGTTGTCCCATATCTTTGGGCTTTGCTCCCAGTAAATTCCAGGGAGAACTGCTGGATAGTCCATTACCGTTTCCACAGTCCACATCCGTCCTCTTATTTGAGATAAGTGGCTGTTTGTTAGCACACTTCTGCTCACCATTTTGAGACATCGGTAGAGTGGTTTCATTCCCTGACTGTCCATTTACATCCACATACAGTTCAAGACGGTGGATTTTCGTTTCCAGGATTGACATCCTCTACAGCAGTCCGTGATAGTCCTCAGTGGAAAAGGGAGGCATCTTGACTGCTGGTCTTGTTGCTTATAGCAGGCTTGTGCTAATTAGCAGGCCACGTTCACATAATGGTGAAAGGGTATCAGAAAATATTGGAATATAGTAACAAAATACTATCTACAAAAAAATTATAGTCCCACAGGTTTAAAAATATCCAGGAGTCGCTACTTGAAATGTTTTAAAAAGAAAAACAAGATTATCAGCAAGAAAATATTTAAACAAAAGCGAAGCAATCAGAGCGAGAAAAAAAGCGTCCGCACTGTACGAGAGCGAGAGCAAGAAGATTGCGACAAATAACATAACTATGCTTATTTCTTGGGTATCCCCTCACTTACACTCTGGTCCTACAGATGTTTATAATTTACATAGCCACTCCAACCACACTTCAGTTGTACAGCCAGGTCCACAACCCCTGTCCTACATGCTTCCCCTCCTGTCCTGTCCAGTCCTGTCATATCCGTCCCTCACAGGCTGTTTAAAAAAAAAAAAAAAAAAAAGATTGATGTGTCATGTTACACTGTTTATAGTGTCAGTTATTGATATGACCTTTACTCCATTGCCTCTTTCAAGTAGCAAGTTATAAGGCTGATGCTCAGCAAGCGGAAACAGCAAGGAGCCTACGGAATGTAAACAGTGATTGCATGTTCGCTACTTGCGCGGTGCTTTTGTGTCTTCATCGGTACATGTGGTCCCTTCAGAACGAAATTAATGTGAGTATAGCATAATTTTTGTGTGTTAATGTGTTAATGTGATATACTATACCTGTTTTGTGCGCCGTTCCATTATTTTGGGTGATGTTTGTAGGAAAAATATGAACGCTGTAGGAATGCGAAGTGCCGATTGGATATTACTCATGTTGCTAAATTTTGATTGTAATCACGTGTGATGTATCGTAATGGCGTCATTCTTTTCTTCTCCACTATCCACTTTTCTGCTGTGGTTTCACTCCAATTCATTGTTGTCATTTAACAAGTCACCATTTTTCTCAAATGTATTTCCAAAGATGCTATTGACTTGAAAATTTCACCAGATGTTGGGAACAACCCAAGTAACAATACATACAAAGAAAGTAGAACAAATAAGATCAGAAATTAAATATTGTGTAATATTGTGGACTGACACAGGGGAAAAGTATAGAACACACCAGCTGGTATTTAATACTTTGTACAAAAGCCTTTGTCTGCATTGAAAGCTTCAAGACGCCTCCTGTATGGAGAAACGAGTCTCATGCATTGCTGTGGTGTGATTTTGGCCCATTCCTCCACACAAGCAGTCTTCAAATCTTGAAGGTTTCGTAGGATTCTTTGATGGACCTTGAGTTCCAGTTCTTTCCATAGATTTTTAATTGGATTCAAGTCAGGTGAATGGCTAGGACATTCTCGCAGCTTTATATTTTTTTTCTTTAAAACCAATGGAGAGTTTCCTTGGCAGTATATTTTGGATCATTATCCTGCTGCTCGTTTCCTTTTCATCATCCTTGTAGATGGCAGCAGATTTTTGTCAAGAATATCTCGGTACATTTGCCCATTCATCCTTCCTTCAATAATGTGAAGTTTACCAGTACCATTTGCTGAAAAGCAGTCCCACACCATCATGTTCCCAACTCCCAACTTCACTGTTGGTATGGTGTTTTTTGGGTGATGTGCAGTTCCATTTCTTCTCCAAACGTGGTGTGCATTATGACATCGAAACAGTTCAATTTTGCTCTCATCAGACTAGACTATATTCTCCCAGTATTTAACTGGCTTGTCCAAATGTTGTTCAGCAAACTAAATTACCTTTGACATGCGTTTTATTTCCAGCAAGGGGTCCTGCGTGGTGAGCGTGCATACAGACCATGGCTGCAGAGTACATTACTCACTGTTTTCTTGTGACAACAGTACCTGCTAATTCCAGAGCTTTTCGAAGCTCCCCACAGGTGGTCCTTGGCTCTTGGACAACTCTTCTGATTATTCTATTCACTCATCTGTCAGAACTCTTATGAGGAGCACCTGATCGAGGCAAATTTATTGTGGTATGATTGGCTTTCCACTTAAGTATTATAGCCCCAACCATGCTCACCGGAACGTTCAGAATCTTAGATGTGCGCCTGTAACCAATGCCGTCGTTATGTATTGCAAGAATTCGTTTGTGGTCTTGAGACAGCTCTAGACTTACCCATCATGTGTCTTGACTCACACCTTGGCAATGGGACCTTTTTGTATGCCATCAATTAGGACTGAACCAACTGATATTCATTTGCACTGACGATGGGCTGGATTGCTGTTTGATTATTGATAGATTTTAGGTGTTGTCTATGCTTTCCATGCCTTTTTGCATCTCCCTTTCTACATGTGTTCAATACTTTTTCCCTGTGTCATTTCAAATTTTTATATACAACTTAATTTCTATTCTTATTCTAATACTACTTATTCTACTTTCTACATTATTTGTATGTATGGATTAAGTGGGTTGTTCTCAACATCTGATAAATGTTCAGGTCAATAGCACCTTTGGAAGTATATTTAGTGTGAAAAATGGTGACGTGTTAAATACTTTTTTCAGCCACTGTATGTACTACTGTATGTATATTTATGGTACAGTATATTTTTTTCCAGGAAAACATTTGACTTCAATGTGAATTGCATTGAACTAAAAATTGATAACTGATGCGACTGTATCAAATCCGTTCAACATCTTACCCGTGACAGCGAACTCATTTCCATTTAGCAACTTGGTAACTTCTTCAAGCCCAGTCCAACCATCTCGCTCTAACACCTGTGAATCATGCACAAAATGGTTAACCATGTTTGAGCCGGTTGAATAAAAAATAAATCCTCCTTATTTACCTGCTCAATGATTTTGCAGCTCAGTGGGATGTAGGCACCACTGAAAACGTAAGCCATGTCCCTTGGGAGACGTAGATCATATTCGTCATCTGACTTTGGCACCTTTTCGTATAATAACACAGTATACAAGCACGGTAATGACCAAAGACAACCAGAATGAAATAATCTAATATGACAAATGACAATGAAGGCAGGGTTATGTCATACCAAATTGAGCTTTCTGCTAAGGGCCCTGAAATTGTTTTTCCTTGCCAAAGAGGAAAAGGCATCTGTCAGCTTCCCTAGAAAAGGAATTTTAAAAAAAAAGCAAAATAAAATACATCACATCATGTCATAGCCTATTAAATCCAGCAACAAAAAAGCCTGCCTTTACCTGCTGTCTTATCGTTGACTAGTTTACCCACTTTGCTCTCCATAACAGTCAGTGTTTCACCCTGCTGTTGTTCTATAAGCAGCCCCGACTGCTTGAGGTTGGCAAATGTGAGCAGGTGCTCCACTCCATAGCTCTAACGAAGGTCAAACAGAGAAGGGATAAATATACACCACGAAACTGCCACTCACAAAATTGTGGAAAATTTGTCAAAAATTGATGGAGGACAGCATTTTTGCCATCAGAATCATCTTCATTTGCTAAGTATGTCAAAACACAAATAATTTGTCTCCAGTAGTTGGAACCGCTCTCGTATGACAACAGATTTGGTAGTAAATACTTTTGAGAAGTAAAATCATAAAAACAAAGTACGGAGAGTCACTGAGTAATAAAACGTTAACAGTAAGGTGGTAATGCCGATTTTTCTTTTTTTCTTTTTGACAATTGTGCAAATGATGCAGAGTCCTCCAGCAATTTAGAGCAGTTTGAAATGGCTAATGAAGCTATAGACTGGTACACTGACTATTGTACAAATGGCGCAGAGACTTGTCAAGCACAAATGTAGCCAGTATTGGTCAACAACAGATATGCAAATAGTGGAGAGGGTTGAGACTATAACAGTGAGTGCACAAATAATGTATAATTGCCCCAACAGAGATGTGACAAGAATCTCGAGACAAAATTGGCAGGATCTTACAATGGAATTGTACATTTAACTGTTTAAGAAGTTAATGGCAAGCGGGAAGAAGCTGTTGGAATGTCTGCTGGTTTTGGTTTGCTTGTTCCATAGCGCCTACCTGAGGGAAGAAGCTGCAAGAGGTGTTGACCAGGATGTGGAGGGTCCAAGAGGATTTTGCATGCTCTTGTCTTAGTTCTGGCAGGGTACAAGTTCTCAAGGTTGGGTATGGGGGTACCGGCAATCTTTTCAGCAGTTTTGATCTTCCGTTTCAGTCGGAGTTTGTCATTTTTTTGTGGGTGCAGTCGTTCGTGTAGAGAGAGAAGAGCAGCGGCGAGAGGACACATCCTTGGGGCGCCTCGGTGCTGGTTGTGCATGTAGATAAGGTGGTACCACCCAGCATCACCTGCTGTGTCTGCCGGTCAGGAAGCTGTAAATCCACTGGCAGATGGCAGGCGAGACGCTGAGCTTGAGAAGCTTGGAGGAGAGGAATTCGGAGAGGATGGTGTTTAACGCAGAGCTGAAGTCCACGAACAGGATGCTTGTGTAGGTCCCCACGCCATCGAGGTGTTCTAGGATGAAGTGCAGTCCCATGTTGAATGAGTCATCCACAGACCTGTTTGCTCGGTAGGCAAACTGCAGGGGGTACAGCAGGGGATCTGTGACGCTCTTGAGGTGATCCAGCTTGAGGCGTTCAAAAGACTTCAGGGCGACAGGCCTGTAGTCATTCAGATCTGAGATTGCAGGTTTCTTGGGGACTTAGTGATGATGGGACCTTGAGTCGGTGGGGAGAATACTTGAGGAAGTCTGTGGTCTCTGAGGCGGGCTCTCTTATCTCTGGGGTGGAGGACAGCATGGTGGTTTAAAAGCTCCTTAGTGGCAGAGCCCTGGGGGTGAATGAGATTCGCCTAGAGGCTCTGGATGTTGTGGGGCTGTCCTGGTTGACAGCCCTCTGCAACATGGGCCCCCTTATTAAGAATGGGGACTGGAGGGTTGGTTCCAACTACACAGAGATCACACTCAGCCTCCCTGGTAAGGTCTATTCAGGGGTGCTGGAGAGTCTGGTCCTGTGCGAAGTACCATCCTGTTTCAAACGCTCCACCATCATTCCAGTCCCCAAGAAACCTGCAATCTCGTGTCTAAATGACTACAGGCCTGTCGCCTTGACATCTGTGGTTATGAAGTTCTTTGAATATCTCGTGCTGGACCACCTCAAGAGCGTCACAGATCCCCTGCTGGACCCCCTGCAGTTTGCCGACCGAGCGAACAGGTCTGCGGATGATGCAGTCAACATGGGACAGCACATCATCCTAGAACACCTCGACAGTGCAGGGACCTACGCGAGGATCCTGTTCGTGGACTTCAGCTCAGCGTTCAACACCATCATCCCTGAACTCCTTTCATCCAAGCTTCTCCAGCTCAGCGTCTCACCTGCCATCTGCCAGTGAGTGGATTTACAGCTTTCTGACGGGCAGGACACAGCAGAGCTCTCTCTACACGAACGACTGCACCTCAGCGCACCCGGCTGTCAAACTCCTGAAGTTTGCAGATGACAACACTGTCATCGGCCTCTTCAAGGACGGTGACGAGTCTGCATATCGACAGGAAGCGAAGCGGCTGGAGCTGTGGTGCGGCCGACACAACCTGGAGCTGAACACGCTCAAGACTGTAGAGATGTTCGTGGACTTCAGGAGGCATCCTTCGCCACAGCTGCCCCGTGTCAACCGTCGAAACCTTCATGTTCCTAGGAATTACAGTCTTTCAGGACCTGAAGTGGGCGACCAACATCAACTCCGTCCTCAAAAAGGCCCAGCAGAGGATGTACTTCCTGCGGCTTCTGAGAAAGCACAGCCTGCCACAGGAGCTGCTGAGGCAGTTCTACACAGCGGTCATCGAATCGGTCCTGTGTTCTTCCATCACAGTCTGGTTTGGTGCTGCTACAAAAAAGGAAAAACTCTGACTGCAACGGACAATCAAAACTGCTGAAAGGATTGTCGGTACCCCCCTACCCACCCTTGAGGACTTGCACGCTGCCAGAACTAAGACAAGAGCGTGCAAAATCCTCTCTGACCCTCCGCATCCCGGTCACTAGCTCTTCCAGCGCCTTCCCTCAGGTAGGTGCTACCGATCAATGCAAACTAGAACTAGCAGACATTCCAACAGCTTCTTCCCTCTTGCAATCAACTTCTTAAACACCTAACCTACAATTCCATTACAACATGCTGGCAATTTTTTTACTTGAGTTTGTTGTCACATTTCTGGGGGGCCAATTATATATCACTCGTGCACTCACTGTAGTAGTCTCGCCACGCTGCACTATTTGCATATCTGTTGTTGACCAATACTGGCCACTCATGCCAGAGTAGCATCTGCTCCATTTGCACACTGATTGAGGAGTATCTGCAAAATTTGCACAATCAACATTGTCCCAGATTATCGCACTACTCTTCACTTTAAACTGCATACACTCCTTAAAGTCTCGGCGCACTTTGCACAATGGTCATTGCACCGGACTATTGCAATATTTGTTATTCGAACTGCTCTAAGTGCTATAGGACTCTGCATCTTTTGCACAATTGTCAAAAAAATAAAATAAAATAAAAAAATGTAACGGCATTACCAGACAACTAGCAACCCTTTATTGCTCAGCGACTTTTTTTTTGTCAATGTCTTGATGTCTCAAAAGTGTTCTCTGTCAATTGACTGTCTGTTGTCGTACTAGAGAGACTCCAACAACCGGAGTCAAATTCCTTGTATGTTTTTTTTTTTACATACTTGGCAAATAAAGATTATTCTGATTCTGAGGCCATGGCACTCAGTCAGAAAAGGGTGGAGTGCCCTCTCCAGGTCGGGTATGAGATCGTGCCCCAGTTGGAGGAGTTCAAGTATCTTGGGGTCTTGTTCACGAGTGAGGGAAGAATGGAATGGGAGATCGACAGGCGGATCGGTGCAGCGTCTGCAGTGATGCAGACTTTGTATCGGTCTGTTGTGAAGAAGAAGGAGCTAAGCCGAAAGGAGAAGCTCTCAATTTACCGGTCGATCTATGTTCCTACCCTCACTATGGTTATGAGCTGTGGGTCGTGACCGAAAGAACAAGATCCCGGATACAAGCGGCTGAAATGAGTTTCCTCCGCAGGGCGTCTGGGCTCTCCCTTAGAAATGGGGTGACAAGCTCGGTCATCCGGGAGTGTCTCAGAGTAGAGCCGCTGCTCCTCCGTATTGAGAGGAGCCCGTTGAGGTGGCTTGAACATCTGATCAGGATGCCTCCTGGACATCTCCCTGGTGAGGTGTTCTGGGCACGTACCACCGGGAGGAGACTCCAGGGTCAACCCAGGACACGCTGGAGAGACTATGTTTCCCGGCTGGCGTGGGAGTCCCTCTGGATCCTGCTGGACGAGGTGGCTGGAGAGAGGGAAGTCTGGGGTTCCCTACTAAAGCTGCTGCCCACGCGATCCGACCCCGGATAAGCGGAAGAAAATGGATGGATGGATGTTTAAATTTTTTATAAATTTACACAAATGTCTGAAAATATGTTTTTACTTTGTCATTATGAGATATTTTTTGTAGATTCTTTTTTTAAACTACACTCAAATCAGCTTCTAGAATAAGTCTGTAACATAGCAAAATGGAAAACGTGAATGGGTGTGAGTACTTTCTGGTGGCACTGTAAGTCCTCCAGTAAAACTAGATGATTTAAAAGGTTTAGTTCAGCTCATGAGGCAGCAAAAGTTCCTTAATTGTATTTTTTCATTAATGGTACTATTCTAAGCTATGACAAAAATGAAAAGCCAGCAGACAGCAGCAGAAGTGAACTCTTACCTGTAAATACTGTGCTTTTAAAGATCGGTAGTCTTTTGGCAGAAGCCCTACAGGATCCATAAAAAAAAGTACAATAAAGTGGATGATAGGCATACAGTACTTTTGTTTATGAAAGCACATTCAACATATTCAGTATGTCAAAAAGACCAACCATTTTCTGTTAAAGACAGAAGACAAAGCAGTCGAAGACTTTCTGTCATGGAAACCTAAAGAAAAGAATTACATCAGGTTCGTTTTTAACTACAATACATAATTTCAATGTAACAACGCTATTTTAAGCAAACCCACCTGCCTGTTGATATGTTCCTCAATGAAAGAAATACATTCACGTATTTCAAAACCTTCGAGTAAAGCTGTAGGAAATTAAGACAAATTAGCCAAAAAAACCACACACAAAATGGAACATTTTTTACCATTTTTAGGAACATCCTGACGTAAAACAAAAATATTTATTTAAATTAACCTACAATGCTCTGTCTTCAACAGCTCCTGGAAATCCTGTTTCGTTTTCTTCTTCATGATTGATTCACTTGCGCTGATGTCTATGGCAAATCAGCAATAGTCAACCACACAGTTTGTGAATCTAGCTGATGCAGATTACTTTGCTTCAACACTCACGGAGACTCAGGAGCCGATGTTCTTGTTTCAACCCTTTAAGTTCCTCTGACACAAACGTTTTCATCTGCTTAATGTCCATTCCTCGACGCTTCTATAAAATTTAAAGAGCATAAAGTTTCAGTCACACTTTGTCTAATGAAGAATGTGATTGTATTGACTTACATCATATGCGACCTGAAGATTCCTGGCTTTCTGACTGAGAAAGCTAAAGACATTGGAGAAATGTTCATTTCTGATTTCATTGAAGACCTAAGAGATAAGCGACTTCAAAAACATGCTTGAGTGAAGACATTATGCACTTCTATTGCCAGCCCTACCTTATCTTGAGAGTTCAGCATGACTTTGATGCTTTTGTCTGAGGAGGAAACATCAGTCCCAAATTCTACACATCCTGTGGAGAGAAAAAAAAAGCCTGTGATTACATTATGTGATGACACACAATGAAAAAAACATTTGAATCACGTGCAATTAATTTTAAAAAAAGACATTATTTGACATAACATTCTTGCAGTGATCATTGTTTCAGTTTTTAAAAAATTCATTAAGCACTCAAGTTCAATGGATGTTTTCCTGAAAAGAAAAAGCTTGGCTGCTCCTACTGGTTCTGAAAATCTGAGAAGTTAACCTGGCTGACATTGTACTACAGTATTGGAGGGACTGTGCTTGATTACAGGATATTAATCTGCTAAGAAATTATGTTTTCCCTGCTTGTTAAGTAATTTTGATGAAAGAACATATAAGAACACATCTTTCGGTATATCCTACATTTGTAAAATTATGTTTTTTTTTCTGATATGTGTAAAAACACAGTTCACGTTTACATTTTTTACACTAACAACTGGTTTAGGAATGAATGTTAGTTGAATATCTGACTTCAGTCTTAATCACATGAACGCAAAAAGATGATGTTTAAAATGTTTAAAACAGAATTACCGGTAATATTAGATTCCTAAAGACTAAATAGAAGTCAGACAATACAGGGTAGCTATGGCAATTATGGAGAAAGGATTGTCATTACACGGCATTTCATCAAATATATGAAGCCATAGCGGGCGGCACGGTGGACGACTGGTGAGAGCGTCAGCCTCACAGTTCTGAGGACCGGGGTTAAATCCCCGGCTGCGCCTGTGTGGAGTTTGGATGTTCTCCCCGTGCCTGCGTGGGTTTTCTCCGGGCACTCCGGTTTCCTCCCACATCCCGAAAACATGCATGGTAGATTAATTGAAAACTCTAAATTGGCCGTAGGTGTGAATGTGAGTGCGAACGGTTGTATGTATGTGCCCTGTGATTGGCTGGCAACCAGTTCAGGATGTACCCCGCCTCCTGCCTGAAGATAGCTGGGATAGGCTCCAGCACGCTCGCGACCCTACCGAGGAGAAGCGGCTCAGAAAATGGATGGATGGATGGATGAAGCAATAGCAATATAATACTATTATCAGTTGTATCTAGTAAGGCTTGGATGTAGAGCCTCAATGAACACTGACTAGCTTGTTACCCACCACATTTGATTCTAAAGATATCATCCACAAGTCCTTCGTAAACCACTTGTGAGCACATAGGGGTGACAAAGTCCACATCTGTAATGACATTTGACAGAATTAGTGAGTAAAGCGAGCATGACACAAAGTAAGAAATCAACTCACAGCTCCTCACCCCTATCAATTAAGAAAACATTTCCTATTTCAGAGTTCCGAGGCTTTTGCTCTTCCTCTTTCGCTTGCTCTTTCCAAGACTCGTACGCCATCTGATGCAAGAAAAAGGACAACAAGAATGTTTGAGCTATCTTTCTCAATACAAAAGAGGTTTAATTACATCGAACTAAAATCTTGTTAAAGGAGTTACTGTACCTTTGAACACCTTCCAATCCCATAAACCTTTGAAAACGGTCCGTAAATGGAGTGAAGGAGATGTAGAGCGCTGCCAGCTGTCCTCACCCAACGCAGGTCTCCAGCCTGGGTAAACATCATGTAGGAGTGTGAGTTACAGAGGAAAAAAATACACCTCAAATTTCATGACTAACAATTAACGACAATACAATGAGACTTGATAAAACGATTACAGTTGAGCTCATGACTTAGATGTAATGTGTGTGAGGGGAGGGTGAGCAATAATAAATAAATAATGCTAATACACATCTTCTTTTCCTTTTGGCTCGTCTCGTTAGGGGTCGCCACAGTGCGTAACCTTTTCCATGTAAGCCTATCTTCTGCATCCTCCTCTCTAACACCAACTGCCCTCATGTCTTCTCTCACTACATCAATCAATCTTCTTGGTGTCTTGCCTGGCAGCTCTCTCCTCATCATCCTTCTACCATTATACTCACTCTTTCTCCTCTGGATGT